>NC_135809.1:51387072-51507051 GCF_964213995.1 Mustelus asterias
AGAGAGAGGGGGGCGAGAGAGAGAGGGGGCGAGAGAGAGAGGGGGCGAGAGAGAGAGGGGGCGAGAGAGAGAGGGGCGAGAGAGAGAGGGGGCGAGAGAGACGGCGAGAGAGAGAGACGGCGAGGAGAGAGAGAGACGGCGAGAGAGAGAGAGACGGCGAGAGAGAGAGAGAGACGGCGAGAGAGAGAGAGAGACGGCGAGAGAGAGAGAGAGACGGCGAGAGAGAGAGAGAGACGGCGAGAGAGAGAGAGAGACGGCGAGAGAGAGAGAGAGACGGCGAGAGAGAGAGAGAGACGGCGAGAGAGAGAGAGAGACGGCGAGAGAGAGAGACGGAGAGAGAGAGAGAGAGACGGCGAGAGAGAGAGAGAGAGACGGCGAGAGAGAGAGAGAGACGGCGAGAGAGAGAGAGAGAGACGGCGAGAGAGAGAGAGAGAGACGCGAGAGAGAGAGAGACGGCGAGAGAGAGAGAGAGAGACGGCGAGAGAGAGAGAGAGAGATGGCGAGAGAGAGAGACGGCGAGAGAGAGAGAGAGACGGCGAGAGAGAGAGAGAGACGGCGAGAGAGAGAGAGAGACGGCGAGAGAGAGAGAGAGAGACGGCGAGAGAGAGAGAGAGAGACGGCGAGAGAGAGAGAGAGAGACGGCGAGAGAGAGAGAGAGACGGCGAGAGAGAGAGAGAGACGGCGAGAGAGAGAGAGAGACGGCGAGAGAGAGAGAGAGACGGCGAGAGAGAGAGAGAGACGGCGAGAGAGAGAGAGAGACGGCGAGAGAGAGAGAGACGGCGAGAGAGAGAGAGAGACGGCGAGGGAGAGAGAGAGACGGCGAGAGAGAGAGAGAGACGGCGAGAGAGAGAGAGAGACGGCGAGAGAGAGAGACGGCGAGAGAGAGAGAGAGACGGCGAGAGAGAGAGAGAGACGGCGAGAGAGAGAGAGAGACGGCGAGAGAGAGAGAGAGACGGTGAGAGAGAGAGAGAGACGGCGAGAGAGAGAGAGAGACGGCGAGAGAGAGAGAGAGACGGCGAGAGAGAGACGGCGAGAGAGAGAGAGAGACGGCGAGAGAGAGAGAGAGACGGCGAGCGAGAGAGAGAGACGGCGAGAGAGAGAGAGAGACGGCGAGAGAGAGAGAGAGACGGCGAGCGAGAGAGAGAGACGGCGAGCGAGAGAGAGAGACGGCGAGCGAGAGAGAGAGACGGCGAGCGAGAGAGAGAGACGGCGGGAGAGAGAGAGAGACGGCGGGAGAGAGAGAGAGAGACGGCGAGAGAGAGAGAGAGACGGCGAGAGAGAGAGAGAGAGAGACGGCGAGAGAGAGAGAGAGACGACGAGAGAGAGAGACGGCGAGAGAGAGAGAGAGACGGCGAGAGAGAGAGAGAGACGGCGAGAGAGAGAGAGAGACGGCGAGAGAGAGAGACGGCGAGGGAGAGAGAGAGACAGCGAGGGAGAGAGAGAGACGGCGAGAGAGAGAGAGAGACGGCGAGAGAGAGAGAGAGACGGCGAGAGAGAGAGAGAGACGGCGAGAGAGAGAGACGGCGAGAGAGAGAGAGAGACGGCGAGAGAGAGAGAGAGACAGCGAGAGAGAGAGAGAGAGACGGCGAGAGAGAGAGAGAGACGGCGAGAGAGAGAGACGGCGAGAGAGAGAGAGACGGCGAGAGAGAGAGAGAGACGGTGAGAGAGAGAGAGACGGCGAGAAGAGAGAGGAGAGACGGCGAGAGAGAGAGATAGACGGCGAGAGAGAGAGAGAGAGACGGCGAGAGAGAGAGACGGCGAGAGAGAGAGAGACGGCGAGAGAGAGAGAGAGACGGCGAGAGAGAGAGAGAGACGGCGAGAGAGAGAGAGAGACGGCGAGAGAGAGAGAGAGAGACGGCGAGAGAGAGAGAGGCGAGAGAGAGACGGGAGAGAGAGAGAGAGACGGCGAGAGAGAGACGGCGAGAGAGAGAGAGAGAGACGGCGAGAGAGGAGAGACGGCGAGAGAGAGAGACGGCGAGAGAGAGAGAGACGGCGAGAGAGAGAGAGACGGCGAGAGAGAGAGAGACGGCGAGAGAGAGAGACGGCGAGAGAGAGAGAGACGGCGAGAGAGAGAGAGACGGCGAGAGAGAGAGAGACGGCGAGAGAGAGAGAGACGGCGAGAGAGAGAGAGACGGCGAGAGAGAGAGAGACGGCGAGAGAGAGAGAGACGGCGAGAGAGAGAGAGAGACGGCGAGAGAGAGAGAGAGACGGCGAGAGAGAGAGAGAGACGGCGAGAGAGAGAGAGAGACGGCGAGAGAGAGAGAGAGACGGCGAGAGAGAGAGAGACGGCGAGAGAGAGGGCGAGAGAGAGAGAGGGCGAGAGAGAGAGGGCGAGAGAGAGAGGGCGAGAGAGAGAGGGCGAGAGAGAGAGGGCGAGAGAGAGAGGGCGAGAGAGAGAGGGCGAGAGAGAGGGCGAGAGAGAGGGCGGAGAGAGGGCGAGAGAGAGGGCGAGAGAGAGAGAGGGCGAGAGAGAGGGCGAGAGAGAGAGGGCCAGAGAGAGAGAGAGGGCCAGAGAGAGAGAGAGGGCCAGAGAGAGAGAGAGGGCCAGAGAGAGAGAGAGGGCCAGAGAGAGAGAGAGGGCCAGAGAGAGAGAGAGGGCCAGAGAGAGAGAGAGGGCCAGAGAGAGAGAGAGGGCCAGAGAGAGAGAGAGCGCCAGAGAGAGAGAGAGCGCCAGAGAGAGAGAGAGCGCCAGAGAGAGAGAGAGGGCCAGAGAGAGAGAGAGGGCCAGAGAGAGAGAGAGGGCCAGAGAGAGAGGGCCAGAGAGAGAGAGAGGGCCAGAGAGAGAGAGAGGGCCAGAGAGAGAGAGAGGGCCAGAGAGAGAGAGAGGGCCAGAGAGAGAGAGAGGGCCAGAGAGAGAGAGAGGGCCAGAGAGAGAGAGAGGGCCAGAGAGAGAGAGAGGGCCAGAGAGAGAGAGAGGGCCAGAGAGAGAGAGAGGGCCAGAGAGAGAGAGAGGGCCAGAGAGAGAGAGAGGGCCAGAGAGAGAGGGCCAGAGAGAGAGAGAGAGAGAGAGGGCCAGAGAGAGAGAGTGAGAGAGGGAGGGCCAGAGAGAGAGAGAGAGAGGAGAGACGGAGAGAGACGCAGAGGGACGGAGCAACCTGTGGCTTTCCCATGCACTTGGAGATGTCCTCCATAATATGGTAATTAGTGATCAGTTAAGGGCCTTGTCCACCTCCGATGCAATAATACTTGTGGCTAAGAAAGGCGGAATGAAGGGGGCCAACCTGCTCTTTCAGAACATTGGGCTAAAAGGTGGGAAGGAGGGTCAGTATGTCCTTTGGGGGATGTCCCATGCCCACTGGGGGCATCGTATCCCAAAGAAGGTATTCCCCTTTTGTGCTTTGACCCTGACTTCCTGGCCTCCAGAACACACTCCATTCCCCAGGGTTCACGATTCCTCCCCCAACCAAAAACCCTAAAATCACCTGCAAGTTCGGTATCTGTGGGCTTCTTGCTCAGGCAATTTCCACCTGCACCCCATAAAATTCATCCCCAAATGTAAGAAAGAAAGACGGTTACAAAAAAGCATCTTTAAAAAATGCTATTCCCAAACAATGACGGCAGGTTATTAAAGAAAAAAAATAATAAGGGACAGGATAATGGGAAGAGGTGAGGCAAGGAGGCAGGCAAAGCAAAGTCCTGACCTTCAATTACATTGCCAAGTACTTCCAGGTGAGCTTTTAAAGCATGGTTCTTTGTGTATGAATACACACAAATATGTCACTTCAAGCAAGCAGAAATGAGGCATATTATGAGCTCGACTGATTTTCTTAAATTGGTTGTTAATGTGGCCACTGGAGCACTTAGGATTGTTCAGCAAGTGCTGCCCAATTGCTGAAACACATGTAGCTGTAGAAATGTTTGTTTTGGATCATACACAGGAGCCCCTTCTCCGCAAACAAAAGGAATATGTGCAAATCTTGTGTCATTCTTGAATTACCAGGGAATCTGGGTAGCCGATAGTTCTCCTTCGCCCTCACCACAGCAATCCCTTGGCCAGAGTCCACCTGCCAACCAATCAGCACTCTTTTCTCCTGTAGTCTAAGCTGTTGTGATAGTTTGAAATTTAGCATTTGTCCTGCTGAGTGCAAGACAACAAGCTTTGGCAACATGTCTCTCTTTTCAGCAAACTTCAAAAGTACTTCATTAGTTACAAAACACTTTAAGACATTGAGGCTGTAAAGGACGCTATATAAATGCCAGTAATTTGTTTTCCTCCTTTCAAGTTATTTCTAATTCCTCAGTCATATTCATATTGAATTATCTGGAGGATTTCAGTTTGCATGCGGTGAAATCTTTAACAAAATTAATTACGTACCCAGAGAGGCGATAATTTTTTTTGAGTTGCTGCAGTCTGGGAATTCATCAAATATACTGAAATAAAACTATTTTGTCAGTCACTGTATTCCAAAATTCAATAATCTGACTGGCTGTTTTGGGTGCTTTCAGTCTACTGAGGACAGTCAGGCCCCATTGGGCATAACCTCACGTGGCAGAAACATGAGAAAGCCCATCAACAAATCACCCTCTTACACGTGTGAATACAATTCCCCATTATTGATCATGCATGCATAGTCATTTGTTAAAGGTGCAAAGGAACAGAGAAAATACAGCAATGGCCTCAGACTGCAGCAACAGAATAGTATGAATGGTTCCAGGAGCTCAGGACTCAACTTGCAGACCCAGCCCTCAGATTAACCCAAACACCACCAGTCCTGGGTATGAACAGGGCGCTCAATATTGTGACAAAATAATCACATGCAGATACCTAGAAAAACCACAATCTTACTGTGGGTTTTTCATGCATAAAAGCTTTTGGAAGGTTAAACCAGATGATACAGAAGTGAAAAAGGGGTGGGTTTAATGGCACTAGACTGAGTAGCACTAAAGGGACATTGTTCCAGGAGTCAAAAGAGGGAAAAGCGAGCACGGTCATGTGTCATTTTGTTACAATGCTATCACGTGAAAGTCAGGTCACATTTCAACGTCCATCTATTAGATGTTTGTAAACAATGCTAAGGTTTTTTGTAAAGTGTGTGAGAGAGCAAAGACAAGTGAAAATAAAAGAAATGTTGCAGGACTAAAGCAAATCAGTAACTCCTGGAATGCTATATGTAGTAGCTCTGTCAACCTCTGAAAATGAGGGAAAAAAAGATTACCACCTCTATCAGAACTAGAAACCAGACGGAAAGTGAATCCTCTCGCAGGTCGGAAAACAAAAGGGAGGGTCAAGAACATTAGGGAGTTGTTTATTTGTATTCTTTCATGGGTATCACTGGCAAGGCCAGCATTTGTTGCCTATCCCTAATTGCCATTATATCTGGCCTAGCGCAGGACATGTGTGGGAAGACATATCCAGATGGGTTTTTATAACAATTGATCATAGCTTCATGGTCACCATTACTGAGACTAGTTTTATATTCCAGATTTTAATAATTGAATTTAAATTCCACCAGCTGTTGTGGTGGGATTTGAACCAATGTCCCCACAGCATTAGCCTGGGCCTCTGGATTACGAGTCCGATGACATTACCACTGCACAATCATCTCTCCCGAGTCAACTATAATGGCTGTTGACTCCTGTTACAGGGAAACAATCAATGGGCAATAGCCAGAATTAGAAAGGCTTAAAAGAGGTGCAAGCTGATGGATGAGGTACAAAGATTGTCTCACTGAGACAATGAAAAGGCATCAAACGAACAACAGCAAAGTGGGTGAATGAAAAAGTCATACAAAATACACACACAAACTTTCAAAGTGGAGGTCAATGGAGCAATCATGAAAATGTGGGAAATAAAAACAGAAAATGTTCAAAATACATAACAGGTCCATCAGTGCCCCAAAACGTGCCAACAGTCCAGTTACAGGTTCCCTGCCAGAACAGTCTGCATCCAAAATATGAACCTGACTCTCCTATCTCGGGGACCAATCTATTGTGCATTCCAAACAGCCCATCCCAGTTCCAAAATAATGCTTGTTCAAGTCCAAGTCGCTAAAGTTAAATGTTCAAATCAGGGGAATGAAGAACACCAGGGCGGCATGGTGGCACAGTGGTTAGTACTGCTGCCTCAGAACGTCAGGGACCTGGGTTCAATTCCAGCCTTGGGTGACTGTGTGGCATTTTCAAATTCTCCCGTGTCTGTGTGGATTTCTTCCAGGTGCTCCAGTTTCCTCCCATAGTCCAAAGATGTGTAAGTCAGGTGGATTGGCCATGCTAAATTGACCCTTAGTGTCCAGCGATGAGAAGGTTAGGTATAGTAAAGGGTTACGGGGACAGGAGATACTCTATCAGAGAGTTAGTGCAGATTCGATGGGTCAAAAGGCCTCCTTCTGTATTGTAGGTATTCTTCTATGAGAGGAGAAATGAGAAAGTATTTCTGAAGCTTATTTGGAATAGTAGCGCAGAGTGCAAGGAGAAAAGTAAAAGCGGTGAGTCACAGAGAACTGTCAAAAAGGTCAGAGAAGGTATTTTACGGAAAGTATTGGATGTGAAGAAAAGAAGCTAGAGGTTATGTTTGCTCTCCAGACTGACATTGCAGTCATGGAAGAGGAAACTGAGGTCCAAAGGCACTTTCTGTGGACCAGTCAAATACGATGATAGCTGTTAAATCAGTGAGTGCAAGATACATACAAAGACTAGGCAGTTGAGAATTTTTAAATTTACTTGGGGGAGAATTTTATCCAGGGACACCAACCAAAGGAAATAAGGTTAGAACAGAAATATAGGAAGAGCAGTGGGCCATTCAGCTCCTCAAGTCTGTATGTCATATGTGCCTGATCTGAACTTGAACTTAATTTTCAATATCTCGTTCTGTAGCCTTTAAAATCTATCAATTTCAGTTTCAAAATTTTCAATGGGCTGAACCTCAACAGCTTTCTGAAAGGTGAAAATTCCATATTTCTACTAGCTTTTTGTGTGAAGAACTACTTCCTGACATTACCCCTGAAGGGCTTAGCTCTGATATTAAGGCTATGCCTCCTTGTTCAAAATGCTCCCATCAGAGGCATTAGTTTCTCTCTATCCTTGCAAATTATTTAATCACCTTGAGCACCTTGTTTAGCTTACCTCTTAATCTTCAACATCCAAGGGACTACAAATCTAGCCTATGCAACTGCATTCTTTCATCAGATGTAGACATCACTGGTAAAGTCAGTATTAACTGCTTATCCTTAACTGTCCTCAAGAATGGTGAACTGCTTTCTGGAACTGCTGCACGCCATGTTATGTAGATACATCCATAATGCTGTTAGGCAGAGAGTTCCAGGTTTTTGACCCAGCAACAGTGAAGGACTGTCAATATATTTCCAGGATGATGTGAGATTTTGAGAGGGACTTGCATGTGTTCTCATGTGCCTACTGCTCTTGTTCTTCTAGGAGGTAGCGGTCAAAGATTTGGAGGGTATTCTTAAAAAAAACATTTGGCAAGTTGCAATACACCTTGCAGATCATACATACTGCATCCATGGGTGCACCAGTGGGGGAGGGTATCATTATTTAACACAGTGGATGGGGCACAATCAAGCAAGCTGTTTTGTCATGGTTGGTATTGAGCTTAAGTATTGTTGCCGCACTTATTCAGACAAGTAGACAGTATTTTATCACACTGCTGCCTTGTAGAAGGTGGTAGACTTTGGGCATTCAGGAGGTGTTCTCCAGCCAGTCCCTGACCTGCTTTGTAACTATTTGTAGTACGGTACAAGTAGTACCGTTATGTTTCTAGTCAATGGTGAAGTGAATTAGAATTTCAGACCCCACTAGTGGCATTGAACAAAATTTCCAACTTTGCAGTTTGTGAATTTGCTAAACAACCTTTCTTGTGAAATATAAATGATAATTTACAACTCTCTGTGACATATCCTCTAACGGTAGGTTGGCTTTCCTTTTGTAACAACTGGCGATTGTGATGCAACATCTCTGATACCAGATAACATTGGGAGACAGTATAAACCATTAGGGAGGCAAATTAACTTTGCAAATAGTTGTCAAAATAACTTCTTACTTTTGCCTGTCAAAACATTATTCACATTTTATTTTCATTTTCAATCCAAGTTTATAACCCAAGAATAATAGGAACAAAATTGTTTCTCTATATTAGTAAAATGTAGTCAATTGTTAGATGAATAGAAGAAAAAATTGAAGTTGAATTTCAGACAGTTTTAACAGATGATATGTACACCATACAGAATGGTGCACTCTGCTTAAGACTCAAAAATAATGGGGGCAAGTCTTCCAGCCCACTGCGCTGCTTTTGTAGCGCAGTGGGCCAGGAGATTCGAGCGGAGGCCGTTTTGCAAGCCCCCTGCTGGACGCCATGGCTTCTGCAAGCCTCCGGCAGCCGAATTTCCTGTGCTGTCAGCTCTGCGCCAGAAATCGACGCAGAGCTGCATAAATTATGGTAATGTTCATTACCATATATTTCAAATATCATTAGTAGGCCCGGGACTGAAATCTCCGGGCCTGCTAGCGTCCCCCCCCCCGCCAGGAATGGTTCACTCCAGTAGGGTTTAGTATAATTTTCCACTTGTGGGGAACAGGCCTGGGAAGGGATGGGGGGTCCCACGGCTGGCGATGCGGGGGTTGCGGGGCTGGCCAGTGATCAGGAGGCCGGCAGTGTGGGGCTATTGTGCATGTGTCAATCTTGGCGCTGACAGATCAGCGCATGCAGAGTGGCCCATTCAGCACTATGCTGAAGCCTCTCCAGTGGGAATAGGCCCCTGATTTCTGGACTGATTTACGCTAGTGCACTCCGCAGTGCACAGAGTGAGGGAGATTCATTTTGAAACTCCCGCTGAAAAAACTGCATAATTCATTCCAGTTTTTACGCTAATCTAACACTTAGAATTTTGTTTGGGAGAATCGCCCCTACTGATTGCAATGTGCGACATAAGGAGATTTCTTATTAGTTAGATTGGAGAAAGGAAATTTGAAGAGAGAGCCCACAGTTTCATGGTAAATCAAGTAAAAAGGCTGATATAATTAGCTTAGCAATTAACTTTGAATTGTATATTGCTGTGAACTACCAGTGAAGTGGTCTGTTCTTAGAAGGAAGATTTTGCCAATCTGCTTATGGCACAGAGCACCAATCAATTGTGAAATGATGACTAGTGCAATGGTAATTATATTATGTTGTAACCAGTTCCTTTTAAATTGAGAAGTTAGGTGAAGATCAACATCCCTGGTGCCAAATGCCACTGAGGTTCAAAGCAGCAGAAAAGATCATGAGGCAGATCTAATCACGGTAATTAGATGATGTCAAACATGAATTTTAAAAACCTAAAGCGTTTACATGGAAGAGAAAGTAAAAGAAAGCAAGACATTTCACAGTTCTGGAGTCTGTGAAAAGAACAAGTTAGAATTCAAAACGTGTTCATGAAAAAGTTAGTTAGAATAGATGATGATGGTCCAGTTTTACATTAACAGCAACAATGGGGCTACAGCACTCTGTTAATGAGTAAATTGAATAGCAATTTGCAATGTTCACAGATAAACAGGAATATCAGAAAGTTTCTATCTGATTTGCTCTGCACCTTCACAAGTTTTGCTTCAAGTAGATGATGCGAAGGTACTTATCCACTACATAAGATAGCAAATGTTATAGTTCAGCCAACTGAGCACGAGTGCATTTTTATTGCCTTGATAAGTCTTATTATCAAACAAACATAAGAACATAAGAAATAGGAGCAGGAGTAGGCCATCTAGCCCCTCGAGCCTGCCCCGCCATTCAATAAGATCATGGCTGATCTGACGTGGATCAGTATCACTTACCCGCCTGATCCCCATAACCCTTAATTCCCTTACCGATCAGGAATCCATCCATCCGCGCTTTAAACATATTCAGCGAGGTAGCCTCCACCACCTCAGTGGGCAGAGAATTCCAGAGATTCACCACCCTCTGGGAGAAGAAGTTCCTCCTCAACTCTGTCTTAAACCGACCCCCTTTATTTTGAGGCTGTGTCCTCTAGTTTTAACTTCCTTACTAAGTGGAAAGAATCTCTCCGCCTCCACCCTATCCAGCCCCCGCAGTATCTTATAAGTCTCCATAAGATCCCCCCTCATCCTTCTAAACTCCAACGAGTACAAACCCAATCTCCTCAGCCTCTCCTCATAATCCAAACCCCTCATCTCCGGTATCAACCTGGTGAACCTTCTCTGCACTCCCTCCAATGCCAATATATCCTTCCTCATATAAGGGGACCAATACTGCACACAGTATTCCAGCTGCGGCCTCACCAATGCCCTGTACAGGTGCATCAAGACATCCCTGCTTTTATATTCTATCCCCCTCGCAATATAGGCCAACATCCCATTTGCCTTCTTGATCACCTGTTGTACCTGCAGACTGGGCTTTTGCGTCTCATGCACAAGGACCCCCAGGTCCCTTTGCACGGTAGCATGTTTTAATTTGTTTCCATTGAGATAGTAATCCCATTTGTTATCATTTCCTCCAAAGTGTATAACCTCGCATTTCTCAACGTTATACTCCATTTGCCATATCCTCGCCCACTCACTCAGCCTGTCCAAATCTCTCTGCAGATCTTCTCCGTCCTCCACACGATTCACTTTTCCACTTATCTTTGTGTCGTCTGCAAACTTCGTTACCCTACACTCCGTCCCCTCCTCCAGATCATCTATATAAATGGTAAACAGTTGCGGCCCGAGTACCGATCCCTGCGGCACGCCACTAGTTACCTTCCTCCAACCGGAAAAACACCCATTTATTCCGACTCTTTGCTTCCTGTCGGATAGCCAGTCCCCAATCCACTTTAACACACGATCCCCAACTCCGTGTGCCCTAATCTTCTTCAGCAGCCTTTTATGGGGCACCTTATCAAACGCCTTTTGGAAATCCAAAAACACCGCATCCACCGGTTCTCCTCCATCAACCGCCCTAGTCACATCTTCATAAAAATCCAACATGTTCGTCAAGCACGACTTTCCCCTCATGAATCCATGCTGCGTCTGATTGATCGAACCATTTCTATCCAGATGCCCTGCTATCTCCTCCTTAATAAACAGGAGAGGCAATGACCTAGTGGTATTATCTGATGACTATTAATCCAGAAACTCAGCTAATGTTCTGGGGACCCGAGTTCGAATCCTGCCAAGGCATATGGTGGAATTTGAATTCAATTTTAAAAATCTGGAATTAAGAACCTACTGATGACCATGAAATAATTGTTGATTGCCAGAAAAACCCTTGTGGTTCACTAATGTCCTTTAGGGAAGGAAATCTGCCATCCTTACCCAGTCTGGCCTACATGTGACTCCATAGCTACAGCAATGTGCCCTCTGAACAAGGGCAACTAGGGATAGGAAACAAATGCTGGTCAGCCAGCGATGCCCATGTTCCACCAATGAATAAAAAAAACCCTGGCACTGAAAAACTTACTTTTACAAGTGTGGAGTCCTATTCCTTCGATTTTAATTATTGGAGATTTTATAAAAATTAATTAGAACATTGTTTTATAACTCTTTCCTAATCCAATCTTTCTGTTTTGTGTTCTGTTCGAAATTTTAGATCCGTAACTATTATTTCTTCATTTGGAGACTGGGGTGCAACGCACCATTGCAAAAGGCAAGACTGAAGCATTCGCAACCATCTTCAGCCCAAAGTGTCATCCATGTGTGGATGATCCATCTTGGTATCACTGATGCTAGGCTTTAGCCAATTCATGAAACGACTAAATGCACTGGATATAGTAAAGGTCTGGGTCCTGACAACATCCTGGCCATTGTACTGAAGATGTGTTCTCCAGAACTAACCACACCACTAACTAAGCTATTGCAGTACAGCTATAATATTGGCATCTTCTCAACAATATGGAAAATTACCCAGGTATGGTCGGTTCACAAAAACAGGACAAATGCAACACAGCCAAATAGCACCCCATCAGTCTACTCTCAATCATCAGCTACATGATGGAAGGTGTAATTGGCAGTGCTATCAAGTGGCGATACTCATCAACAACCAGCTCACTGACACTCAGTTTGGGTTACGAGTCCCAAACATGGACAAAAGAACTGAACTCCAAAGTGAGATAAGAGTGACTGCCCTTAACATCAAGACAACATTTGAAAAATTTCTTCACTCCAAGGGTTGTGAATCTTTGAGATTCTGCAACCAGAGGGTTGTGGATGCTCCATGGTTGTCTGTTTTTAAGACTAGCATAAACAAATATTTTGGCTCTCAGGAGAATGAATGGATATGGGGAGTAGGCAAGAAAGTAGAGTCGAAGCTCATCAGACATGATTGTATTGAATAGCTCGACGGGCTATATGGTCAATTCCTGCTTTTATCTTGTATTGATTCTTGTGGCCAAACAGCGATGCCAAGGAGCCCTAGAATAACTGAAATCAGGATATCAGAATAGGAATAGGGTGGCACAGTGATTAGTACTGCTGCCTCACAGCTTCAGGGACCCAGGTTCAATTCCGGCCCTGGGTGACTGTCTTAGTAGAGTTTGCATGCTCTTCCCGTGTCTGTGTGGGTTTCCACCGGGTGCTCCGGTTTCCTCCCACAGTCCAAAGATATGCGGGTTAGGTGGATTGGCCACGCTAAATTGCCTCTTAGTGGCCCAAGGTGTGTAGGTTAGGTGGATTAGCCATGATAGATGTGCGGGGTTACATGGATAGAGCAGGGAAGACGGTCTGGATAAGATACGGGGTCAGAGAGTTGGTGCAGACTCGATGGCCTCTTCTGCACTGTAGGGATTCTATGAAAAAGAAACATTATTAGTTAAGGGACATACCTAGTACAGAGGAAGATGGCTGTGGTTGTTGGAAAACTGTTGGAGCAGTTCCTCAAGGTAGTGCCCTCAGCCCAACAATTTTCAGCTGCTTTATCAGTGACCTTCCCTCTATCATAAGGTCAGAAATGGGAATGTTAGATGATGACTGCAATATTCAGTACCAGTCATGGCTCCTCAGATTCTGAAGCAGATTATGCAGAAACACCGGGATTGATAAATGGCAAGTGACATTTGTGTCACACAAGTCAAAATAAATGGGTGCTTTTCTTTATGGCAGATGGTAACTAGTGACGTGCTGCAGGGATCGGTACTGGGGCCTCAACTATTTACCATTCATGTAGATGATCTGGAGGAGGGGACTGAGTGTAGGGTAACAAAGTTTGCAGACGACATAAAGATAAGTGGAAAAGTGAATCGTGTGGAGGGCGTAGAAGGTCTGCAGAGAGATTTGGACAGGCTGAGTGAGTGGATGGGGATCTGGCAGATGGAGTATAACATTAACAAATACGAGGTTATTCACTTTGGAAGAAATAATAGCAAATTGGATTATTATCTAAATGGAAAAAAATTACAACATGCTACTGTGCAAAGGGACCTGGGGGTCCTTGTGCATGAGACGCAAAAACCCAGTCTGCAGGTGCAACAGGTGATCAAGAAGGCAAATGGGATGTTGGCCTATATCGCAAGTGACTTGCGATATAAAAGCAGAGATGTCTTGCTGCATCTGTACAGGGCATTGGTGAGGCCGCAGCTGGAATACCGTGTGCAGTATTGGTCCCCTTATTTGCGGAAGGATATATTGGCCTTGGAGGGAGTGCAGAGAAGGTTCACCAGGTTGATACCAGAGATGAGGGGTGTTGATTATGAGTAGAGACTGAGCAGATTGGGTTTGTACTCGTTGGAATTTAGAAGGCTGAGGGGAGATCTTATAGAGACCTATAAGATAATGAAGGGGCTGGATAGGGTAGAGGTGGAGAGATTCTTTCCACTTAGAAAGGAAGCTAGAACTAAAGTGCACAGCCTCAAAATAAAGGGGGGTCAGTTTAGGACAGAGTTGAGGAGGAAGTTCTTCTCTCAGAGGGTGGTGAATCTCTGGAATTCTCTGCACACTGAAGTGGTGGAGGCTACCTTGTTGAATATGTTTAATTCACGGATAGATGGATTCCTGATCGGTAAGGGAATTAGGGGTTATGGGGATCAGGTGGGTAAGAGGAACTGGTCCACTTCAGATCAGCCATGATCTTATTGAATGGCGGGGCAGGCTCGAGGGGCTAGGTGGCCTACTCCTGCTCCTATTTCTTATGTTCTTAAGTACCAGGCAATGACCCATGTTCCCAACAAGAGAGGTTAACCATCTCCAATTCATTCACTGGCATTACCATCACCGAATCCCCACTATCAACATCCTTGGGGTTACCATTGAACAGAAACTGAACTGGAGCAGCCATATAAATACTGTGGCTCCAAGAACAGGTCAGAGGTTGGGAACTTTGCGGCATGTAATTCACCCTTTTATTCCACAAAGCCTGTCCACTACCTACATGACACAAATCAGGAGTGTGATGGAATATTCTCCACTTGCCTGGATGAATGCAGCTCAATAACACTCAAGAAACTTGACACCGTCCAGGACAAAGCAGCTTGATAAACACCCTACCCACCATCTTACATGTTCACTCCCTCCATTACCAATGGACAGCAGCAACAGTATGCACCATAGCAACTCACCAGAAATCCATTAACAAAACCTTCCAAAACTGAGGCCTCTATCAACTAGAAGGACGGGGCAAAGAATCTTACCTCATAAAATTTGTACAGCTATATTTTCTTTGTCTTTGTAAAAATTATACATTCTGGCCACTTTTACTCTCCAAAAAGTGACATCCCTACCTTATATCACTCATTTTTAAAATCTACATGTTGTATGAACAACTGCATACTGGGAAATGCTGCAATCGTTGTTTTCAGCCAATAAGCGATTAATTTAGTTAAGTAAAAGGATAGCGGCTGTTCATGCCCAAATGCTGGTTTTCAGAAGTCTTCAGCAATTTATCATGAAGGGGAAGTTTGTTTCCCCCTGATTTATTATACACTTTAATGTGAAAAGGTTAACCCAAAGTCCCAGTTCCAACTAAACTTGGCTAACGTTTTTGTTTCCATTAGGAAGAGCCAATGTGTCAGTGTAACCTTTCCATCATTTTTTTTTTAGTTTTACCATATGTGAAACAAACAGTCCCTGGCTGCATTAAATTATATTTCTGACAACATGATGTGTTAAAAGGGGCGGCACTTTTAAACCGCTTCATCAAAACATATTGTGCTGCCAACTGTGTCCAAAGTCAGTGGCAAAACTGCTGCACGAACAAAAGAAAAGTACATTTTTCATGAAGACAGTAACACTAAGTGATCCAGAAAAAAAAATGGTGACAAGCACTGTACTCACTTCCATTTGGGGGCTGAAAATAGAATGGGTACTGCTGCACAAGGAGGCAGTAGAAGGCGACAGATAAATGGGTCATTAACCAGAGTCCAAACAACTCACTCAATTATGTTGCAAACTGAACCGTGCACACCCGCCCACTTGTTGAATCCACCCCTAGCAAGGAAAGGCCGACATCATCACTTTCGTGATGTTACTACTTTCTGTTTTTATTCCACATCACGAAAGGACAGGGAGAGGAAGAGGCAGGAACCAAGTCAACAAATGCGAGAAATGTGGGGGGGAGGGGGAAGAGGCAGAAAATAAATGACTGCGTGCACCAAGTCCGTCGACATTCCTCAAGGATTCGATCAACGTTAATCTGCATCGTGCACAAAACTACACACACGTATACACACACAAAGCTGCAATCTAATTAAACAAACAGCACTGCCCATGGATTTGGCTGCTCAGGGCAGCCTTTAACAGCACAAGAGCAGAGCTACACAAGGATCTAATGCAGAGCAGAAATCCACTTACTGAGGAGTGGAGTCAGCCTAATCTAATGGCACAATTTTTGTAAACATGCTGGACTTCTCCGAACTTGGGAGCACTTCACATTGCCATGGAGACAGCAAGTAAAATCCAGTAGCAAACCTCTCGGTGCGGGAGCCACCGTGGTGGTGGCTGGGGAAGGCTTTTGCAAAGTCGCGTCGTCTTTAACTCGGAGTGATGATAATCCAAGACAGGAAATGTCAGAACTGAGCCTGTGCAAAATGGTCGGTTTGACAGTCACTGGTGAAAAAAAAACAGAGCGCAACCAAAAAAAAAGTTTCAGGTCCTGCCAATCGGACACCGTGAGTGAGTTCAGAGCAAAAACTTGAACCTCTGCCAAAATCAGCAAGCGCAGAATCCTGAGCAGCATTTCCCCAGTGTTTACCAGCCATTTATCCAACCGCTGGGTCACAAGAGAAATTTTACAACGCAAACACCAGATGAAGTCTCTGGCCAGAGTGACCCTCTAGGTCCAGAAGGTTTGGTTTTAAGACAGCTGTTGAGTGCAGGAAAGCTAACTCTAACTAACCATTGGAAATCTGCAGCCTTGAGCAATACCCTCCACCTCCTCCCCATGCAAGTCAAACACTTTGCCAGCAGTAAAATTAAAACGATTGACTTAACATAATGTGCTCCTGAAGCTAACTTTTGTTTTGCCAAGTACAGAACATCTCCCAACTCAAAGATAAACACCGGTAATTTGTCACTGAAAGAGTTCAAACTTAAACTAGGAGCCTTTCAATGTAATGTTACTCAGTAAAACAATCAACATTAATTGGTCTGTTTCAATATTAAATATCAAATTTTGGCTTTATTATATTGGCTTAATATTAAATGTAGGCTTTTTATCACTTGAATTTTAGATGTTTGAAAAACTATAAGCTGTGTGAGTACTGTATTGGTCTCCTTTTTTAAAGGAAATATGTAAATAGGTTGGAAGCAGTTCTGAGAAGGTTTATTAGATTAATACCAGGAATGGGTGGGTTGTCATATGGGGAAAGGTTGGAGAGGTTAGGTTTGTATTTTGAAGTTTAGAGGAATAAGAGATGACTTAATCAAAACCTTTAAGATTCTGCAGGGTATTAACAAGGTGGATGTGGAGAGGATGTTTTCTCTTGTCGGAGAATCTAGAACTGGGGGAGGGGGGGGGGCATGTCACTGTTTAAAAATAAGGGATCACTCTTCAAGACAGAGATGAAGAGAATTTTTTTTCTCTCAGAGGGTCGTGAGTCTCTGAAACTCTCTTCCTCAAAAGGCAGTGGAAGCAGGGTCCAAAAGGGAAAATGCTGGGAAATCTCAGCAGGTCTGGCAGCATCCGTAAGGAGAGAAAAGAGCTGACATTTCGAGTCCAGATGACCCTTTGTCAAAGCTGATTCCAGCATCCACAGTAAATTGCTTTTATCCAGTGGAAACAGAGGCTTTGAATATTTTTAAGGCAGAGCTGGATAAATTCTCGGAATGTGGGATTGGTTTTACGGTTGAATCAGCAATGATCTTACTGAATGGAGCAGGCTCGAGGGGCGAATGGTCTATTCCTGCTCCTACTTCATATGTTTATATCCAAGTTATATTAGACATATGTTTTTTAATCATCTTACTGTCGTCAGACGTGACAAATAAAAATATATAATTCAACCTTTAGTTCCTGAAACAAAATTATACAGTAAAAAAGAGCTATGATTTAACGCTCCTTGTTCACCTGCTAGCGAAGGGCAGTGTTTTTCTCAATCCTGCGCTGAACCTTATTTGTTTTTCTTATTTGCATATCAGTTTCAGAATACTCCAGCCTGTGGCACACAACACTTCCTGTCATACAGCATTCTTCCTGACTGCTACATGCTCAATGCTGCAGGTAAAAATGGTCAACAATTAAAAGCTGTCTCCATGAAAGTTAACACCTCCTTCACACGGGCCCACTGAAACTCATTTCCTGCAAGCTCCTATAAAGAAAACTTTAGGATTCCTGCTCAAAATAAACTAAACAAGGATATTCCCACATCTACCAGAGTTCTCCCCCACCAACACTCCTCCCTCCGATGTGTTTAGTTTCCTCCTCGCTTCTAACAAAATGCTTGGCAAAGTATAGTGCGCAGATCACATGCACAGTGGGAAGAACCATTACATTTGGCTCACTCAAAATAGCCTTTAGGTTATGTGCCAGCATCTTGCAAATGCTTCCCTTATGGAGTAGCTAAAGGAGTGCAACAATTGACCAGTCAGCTGTGGTTCAGTGGGAGCACCCATGTCTCTGATTCAGAAAGTTGTCAAGTCCTACTCCAGATGCTTTAGTGCTAATTTAGACAGTACTGCAGGAGAGTTGCACTGTCACAGGTGCTGAGATGTTAAGGCCCATTTTTCCCTTTTGCATAGATGCAAAAGATCCCATGACACTATTTCAAAGAGCATCAGGGACGTTATTCCTAATGCCCTGGCCAATACTCAGTCCTCAACCAACATTATCTGTTTATCCCATTGCTGTTTGTAGGAACTTGTTGTGCACTTACTGGCTGCCATGTTTTCTAAATTACAACAATAGCTACATAACAAAATTACTCCATTTGTGTAAAGCACTTGGGAACATCCTGATGCCTGAAAAGGGATTATAGAAACTTCTTAAGTGTATCTACATTAAGGTGCAGACGTTTGTTGGAGGAGGGAAGGGGGGGGGCGGAGTTGGTGTTCAGCCAGAGTTCTCGCTGCTGACAGCTATACAGGATCTCCTACAGATCGACGTGTACCTGTCTGTAAATGTCAGGCGAGGTCAAAACTGGGTTTGGATGTAATCCTTCCAAAAGCTAAGTGGTCTGTAGACACTTACTGTTCACAAATGCAAAGAACAACTACTTGAGCAAAATACTGGTGACTTAGGACGCTTGAAAAATTAAACCGTGCAGAACACAAAAGCAAAGAGGTGATTCTCATCCTGGTTTACAAATCCCTTGTGGCCTTGCCCCTCCCTATCTTTGCAATCTCCTCCAACTTCACAGCCCTTCATGATATCTGTCCTCATCTAATTCTGGCCTCTTGAGCATGTGTTTTTAATTGCTCCACGATTGGTGGCTGTGTCTTCAACTACCGAGGTACTAAGTTCTGGAATTTGATCCCTAAGCCTCTCCACCTATCTTTCTTTCCTCCTTGAGACAGTCTCAAAAACTAGCTCTTTGACCATCTGCTCTAACATCGCCATATGTGACTCAGAGTCAAATTTGGCCTTGTAATGCTCTTATTGAACCCCTTTGGACCTTTTATTACATTAAAGGGGCAATATAAATTGAACGAACGTACACAGCACCTTAGACTGCAGTTGGGGTATTGCGGTCATTTTTTAAAAATCTCACTGAAGGTCTGATATAAAAGCAATAGGACAGGTTTGGCATAGATTCATAGTTACATCAATATTACAACACAAAAATATGCTACTTGGCCCAATCAGTCTATGTTTATCCTTCGCATGAGCAGTAATCCAGATATCATGTACCACCCAGTACTCGTATTCCCCATTCCCTCAATCATCTAACGTATTCTTTAATGGTATTCTTCAATCACTAGTTCTGGTACAGAATTCTACAACATTGCAGCTTTCCACATCGAGGTTTCTGCTGCAACTTACCTGAAGCATTTTATGTTTAACCTTACATTTCTATCTCCTCACTGTTTACTCCTCAAACTTTACTCCTGGAAATAGTCTGTTCTTAGCTTTTTTGTTCCCTCATAATTTTTACACCTATTAAATCACCCTGAATTCTTCTTTGGTCTAACAAAATCAGCTGAGAGCGTAACTAAAGGTTAAATTAAGAGAGACTTGAGAAGTTGGGAGTTTTTTTGAAACAATAATGCTGTGAAGGGTAAGAGGTAACCATAAAGAGATATCAAGACAATATGGTCTTAAATAGATTAAATGTGAAATTTCCTGTTACAAACCAACATTGAAACAAAGTTGATGAATTATTTTTAAAGGGTTTTTAGATACATGTTGGATAAAGGGGAATATTGCAGGATATGAAGAACAAACAGGAAAGTGGGATTAGACTAGGTGGCTCGTGTGGAGAAAAACATTGGCACATTGAATGACCTATTTTTGTTCTGGAATGTTCTATGATTCATGGTTTTCAGGACAGGAAGGGAGAAACCAGGGACAAATTCTAAAATAAAAAAATTACTGTTAAGTTCTGTTTAATTAAATCTGGATATACGTGAAGTATTTCTTTGATACTTTTCAGAGACTGATAATTTTTAACCCATTGTCTTCAGTGGGACTTGAACCCACAGAGCCATGGCAGACACTGAAATTGCTTACTGAAACTCAACTAGTCCACAATGTTGCCCATGACTTCAAAAGCTTTGCACATGTCATTCTTTCGCCTCTATGTCTCTTTGCTAGCTGCACTCTGGGAACCATGACCCTTGGACCCATTGCTCTCAATAGCCCTCTGTAGCCAGCCTCTCCATGTCAGCCAATTGTCTCAGCAATCGAAAGAGGAGTTTACATTCTCCTCAGTCACCTGCTAGAAAAGACCATTTTGTAGCTCTGCATCGCCTTCAGTACAATCTAGCAACCTGTCCTTCCTTCTGCAGCTTTAGGCTCAAAGGGAGACTTCTGGTTTATGAGAGAACGTTTGGAGGACCAGGAATCTGCCAGAGGGGAACATAAGAACATAAGAAATAGGAGCAGGAGTAGGCCATCTAGCCCCTCGAGCCTGCCCCGCCATTCAATAAGATCATGGCTGATCTGACGTGGATCAGTACCACTTACCCGCCTGATCCCCATAACCCTTAATTCCCTTACCGCTCAGGAATCCATCCATCCGCGCTTTAAACATATTCAGCGAGGTAGCCTCCACCACCTCAGTGGGCAGAGAATTCCAGAGATTCACCACCCTCTGGGAGAAGAAGTTCCTCCTCAACTCTGTCTTAAACCGACCCCCCTTTATTTTGAGGCTGTGTCCTCTAGTTTTAACTTCCTTACTAAGTGGAAAGAATCTCTCCGCCTCCACCCTATCCAGCCCCCGCATTATCTTATAAGTCTCCATAAGATCCCCCCTCATCCTTCTAAACTCCAACGAGTACAAACCCAATCTCCTCAGCCTCTCCTCATAATCCAAACCCCTCAACTCCGGTATCAACCTGGTGAACCTTCTCTGCACTCCCTCCAATGCCAATATATCCTTCCTCATATAAGGGGACCAATACTGCACACAGTATTCCAGCTGCGGCCTCACCAATGCCCTGTACAGGTGCATCAAGACATCCCTGCTTTTATATTCTATCCCCCTCGCAATATAGGCCAACATCCCATTTGCCTTCTTGATCACCTGTTGTACCTGCAGACTGGGCTTTTGCGTCTCATGCACAAGGACCCCCAGGTCCCTTTGCACGGTAGCATGTTTTAATTTGTTTCCATTGAGATAGTAATCCCATTTGTTATCATTTCCTCCAAAGTGTATAACCTCGCATTTCTCAACGTTATACTCCATTTGCCATATCCTCGCCCACTCACTCAGCCTGTCCAAATCTCTCTGCAGATCTTCTCCGTCCTCCACACGATTCACTTTTCCACTTATCTTTGTGTCGTCTGCAAACTTCGTTACCCAACACTCCGTCCCCTCCTCCAGATCATCTATATAAATGGTAAACAGTTGCGGCCCGAGTACCGATCCCTGCGGCACGCCACTAGTTACCTTCCTCCAACCGGAAAAACACCCATTTATTCCGACTCTTTGCTTCCTGTCGGATAGCCAGTCCCCAATCCACTTTAACACACTACCCCCAACTCCGTGTGGAAAGTAATCAGAATTTTCCATGAAAAAAGAAATAACCTTTTCGGCCCAGCAAATTTCTCAGAATCACTGAATGCTTACAGCACAGAAGGAGGCCATTCAGCATGTCACGTCCATGCTGGATCTCCAAAGCAGCAAAGTGGTGTGCACTCAAGCAGCACTCAGTGTAATGAGTGTGAAGCCGGGAGTTTGGTGAGTGAGGGGATCTGATGGTTTAATTTCTTTCTGAAGTCTAGTTTTGTTTACTTTTAGTAATTAACTAAAAATGAGCATCACGGTGGCGGCAGCGGTCCGAGTGGGTATCAATGACATAGGTAAGACTAGGATAGAGCTTCTACAAAGGGATTATCTGGTGGTAGGCACTAAAACAAAACCTCAAACGGTAATAATTTCTGGATTATTACCTGAGCCACATGCAAATTGGCATAGAATAAATATGATTGAGATTAATGCGTGACTAAAAAGACCTGTGTGGGAGAAGTGGGTTCTGGTTTGTTAAGCACTGGCACTAATATTGGGGAAAGTGGGACCTCACTTGAATCATGCTGGGGGGACCAGTGTTCTCATGAGATCTATAATCAGTTGTATAATGCAGCGCTTTAAACTAAATATTGGGGGTAAGGGATCATATAGGGGAAGATTGAATAAATTAAAAGGAAACAATAAGATAATAGTTCAAGTAGCAATAAAGGTAATGATAATCAGCGTATAGAAGGAAGGGAGAGTGACAGCAGATAGGGCCAGAGTTTACAAAACAGTGAAGAAAAACTGAATTAAGGGCTCCCGCATTTGAATGTTCACAGCATTCACAATAAAACAGATAAATTGTGAGCTCAACTAGCAATTCAAATGTATGACCTGATTGCCATTACCAAGACATGGTTACAAGGAATTCAAAGGTGAAACCTGAATATCTAAGGGTATGTGACATTCAGGAAGGAGGCAGGGAAAATGCAGTAGCTCTGTTAGTTAAAAAGGACATTAATACTGCAGTGGGAGATGATCCTAGTTCCAAATATCAAGATATAGAATTGTGTGGGATTAAGAAACAGTAAGGGGCCGAAAACATTGGTGGGAGTTGTTACAGGCTAAAGAGCAGTGGTAATGTAAATCACAGCATAAATCAGGAAGTTAGAGGGGTGTATAACAAGGGTGGTACAATAATCATGGGAGGTTTCAATCTACATATAGACTGGGTAAACATAATTCGTTCTCATGTGGAGCACAAACTTTGGAATGCATGTGAGATGGTTTTCTTGTTGGAAAGGAGCCTTTAGGAAAGAGTGGCCATAATATGGTAGAATTTTACATCAAGTTGTAATCGAGGTGACGTAGTTCAATCAGAAACTAAGCTCATAAATCTAAACAAAGGAAACAATGAAGGTTTGAGGGGCAAATTAGCTATGATGGATTGGGAAACTATGTTAAAATTTTGACGGCAGACAGGCAATGACTAACATTTAAACAAATAATACATAGTTTACGAGAAAAATACTTTCCTTTAAAGCACAAAAACCCAGCAAGGAAAGCGTTCCAACCGTGGCTAACAAAAAAAATCAAAGATTGATCACGAAGAGATGTATTAAGATGTTAAAAAAAGGTAAGCCTGAAGATCGGGAGCATTTTAAAATTCTGAAAGGAACATCAAGAAAAAGCTTAAGAAAGGGAAAGAGAATAAACTAGCGAGAAACATAAAAATGGACTGAGAAAGCTTCTGCAAGTATGTAAGGAAAAGATTAGCAAAACAAAATGTGGATTCATTACAATTGAAGTCAGGAGAATATACAATCTAGATATTGGAATTCAATGTAATATTTTCAAGTTTGCACATGACACAAAACTAGGCGGAAATGTGACTTATGAGGAGGATGCAAGAATGCTTCAAGGGAATTTAGGCAAGGTAAGTGAGTGGGCAAAATTTTGGCAGCTGGAACACAATGTGGAGAAATGTGATCTTTGCCACTTTGGTAAGAAGAACAGAAATAGAGTATTTTTTAAATGATGAGGCTGGGAAATGTTGAACTTCAAAAGGGACTTGGATGTCCTAGTTCCTGAGTTACTGAAAGCCAACATGCAGGTACAGCAAGCAATTAAGGCGGCAAATAGTATGCTGGCCTTGATTGCATGAAGATTTGATCATGGGAGCAAAGATCTCTTACTGCAATTATTTAGAGCCTTTGTGAGACCTCACCTGGAATATTGTGCGCAATTTTGGTCTCCTAATCCAAGGAAAGATATTGCAACAAAGGTTCACCAGACTACTTCCTGGGATAGAGGAATTGCCCTAAAAGAGAAAATTAAATAGACTTGGCCTTTATTCTCTGGAATTTATAAGAATGCAAAGGTGATCTTGTTCAAACTTACAAAATTCTTACAGGGCTCAACAGGATAGTTTCAGGAAGGATGTTTCTCCTGGTCAGGGGCGTTAGAACCGGGGGCACACTTTCGGAATGAGAGTCAGGCCATTTAGGGCTGAAATGAGGAATAATTTCTTCACTAAGAAGATGGTAAAGCTTTGGAATTCTCTGCTCTGAGGGCTGTGGAGGTTCAGTTGTTGAGTATGTTGAAGACTGAAATCAATAGATTCCTACATATTAAAAACATCAAGTGACACAGAGAGAGTGGAGGAAGTGGTGTTGAAGTAGAAGATCATGCATGATCTCACTGAATGGCTCAAAGGGCTGAATGGCCTACTCCTATTCTTCTGTTCTGATTTATCTAGTGCCACTCCACTGCCTTGCACATTCTTTCTTTTCAGATAATATTCCAATTATCTTTTGAATGCCTCAACTGAATTCGCCTCCACCACACTCGCATTCCAGATCTGCACCACTCGCTGCATGAAAAAAAATCCGCATGTCACCATTGCTTCTTTTGCTAATTACATTAAATTTGTACCCTCTGGTTATTGATTTTTCCATCAACGGAAACAATTCTCCCCCTATCTATTTTGCCTAGACCTCTCGTGATTTTAAAAAACAGTCATTGCTTCACCAAAATTGAAGTTCAAAATCCCTGGAACAATTCTCATGAATCTTTTCTGTAACCTCACCAATGTGTCACACCCAGAAATGGACATAATACTCCAGTTAAGGCTGAACTAGTGCTCTATACAAGTTTAACATGACTTACTTGATATTGTACTGTATGCCGCCCCATTAATGAAGCCTACAATGCTGTATTCTCTATTAACTCCACCCTCAACTGTCCTATCACCTTCAAAAATTTATGCACATACACAGACGTCATTCTGCTCTTTCACCCCCTTCAGAATTGTGCCCTTCGTGTGATCTTGTTTCTCTGCGTTCTTCCTTCCAAATTGAATCACTTCACATTTCCATTCACTCTGAAAAAATAACTCCCAATTGCAGTAAATATTGTAATATGTATTGCATTTATCATTGCAAAGCCTATGATTCTCCAGGAATTCTGCCACGAGGATCCACTCATTTCCCCCCCTACGTCCAATCAGTAGATTTTGCCAATCAAATTACCTCAGTATACTAAATATACTTATCGGCTGCAACAAGCAAGGAATCAAAGCCAACTCAAGTGTATTGATAAACACAATGTTTTGATCCTGGTGTGTGGCAAATTTTCTAAGTGCATTCATAAAGAAAGCATTTAAAATCTTACTGAAAACACAGAGTGGAGAAAATGCTCCTCTGCTAACACAATGCATGATGACTTTTCCAACTGTGGTATTACTGAATGTGGTTTCAATTATCTTTTTTTTAAAAAGAACATTCAAATTACATTAGCCACCAGTAACCAAAATAAATTCCATCAGATTGAAGACAGCAGTTGAGTTTTAAGAACTGAATTTAAAGAAAGAAAACATGTGCATACAAAAATGGTTTATTTATTAGTGTCACAAGTAGGCTTACATTAACACTGCAATGAAGTTACTGTGAAAATCCCCTAATCGCCACACTCCGGCACCTGTTCAGGTACACTGAGGGACAATTTAGCATGGCTCATGCACCTAACCAGCACATCTTTCAGACTACGGGAGGAAACCGGAGCACCCGGAGGAAACCCGTGCAGGCACGGGGAGAATGTGCAGGCACGGGGAGAATGTGCAGGCACGGGGAGAATGTGCAGGCACGGGGAGAATGTGCAGACAGTGTCCCAAGCCGTGAATCGAATCTGGGTCCCTGATGCTGTGAAGCAGCTGTGCTAACCACACAATGGACAGTGGTAATGGAGGGATGTAACTAACACACTCACTCGCATGTTCCTCGCTCACAAGTGCACTCACCCACACCCGCAATTACTCGCACTTGCTCTCACTCACTCACACAATAAAGATCATTGTTAAAATGCAACACAAGTTATTTACTCACATGTGTATGTTATAATTACTAATTTTTCACTTTCAGAGTTTACTGATTGCAAACCAAATCCTCGAGGCCTGGGAAATAGAAAGCCTTGGTCTTATCTTTGAAGTGGCCGGGGTTGTGGGGAGATATATATATCAGATTACAGACATTGAAACCATCTTTTACTTGTTGTAAAAATATTTAAAAGTATTACAAAGGTTTACATAATGGAGCATTTTATGGGGCATTAACTAATCCAAAACAGTCATGGTGATTTTAGGAGTGGGAGGTCATGCTCGACTATTTTATTTTGGATTTCTTCGAGAGCTACAGACATAAGAACATAAGAACATAAGAAATAGGAGCAGGAGTAGGCCATCTAGCCCCTCGAGCCTGCCCCGCCATTCAATAAGATCATGGCTGATCTGACGTGGATCAGTACCACTTACCCGCCTGATCCCCATAACCCTTAATTCCCTTACCGCTCAGGAATCCATCCATCCGCGCTTTAAACATATTCAGCGAGGTAGCCTCCACCACCTCAGTGGGCAGAGAATTCCAGAGATTCACCACCCTCTGGGAGAAGTAGTTCCTCCTCAACTCTGTCTTAAACCGACCCCCCTTTATTTTGAGGCTGTGTCCTCTAGTTTTAACTTCCTTACTAAGTGGAAAGAATCTCTCCGCCTCCACCCTATCCAGCCCCCGCATTATCTTATAAGTCTCCATAAGATCCCCCCTCATCCTTCTAAACTCCAACGAGTACAAACCCAATCTCCTCAGCCTCTCCTCATAATCCAAACCCCTCATCTCCGGTATCAACCTGGTGAACCTTCTCTGCACTCCCTCCAATGCCAATATATCCTTCCTCATATAAGGGGACCAATACTGCACACAGTATTCCAGCTGCGGCCTCACCAATGCCCTGTACAGGTGCATCAAGACATCCCTGCTTTTATATTCTATCCCCCTCGCAATATAGGCCAACATCCCATTTGCCTTCTTGATCACCTGTTGTACCTGCAGACTGGGCTTTTGCGTCTCATGCACAAGGACCCCCAGGTCCCTTTGCACGGTAGCATGTTTTAATTTGTTTCCATTGAGATAGTAATCCCATTTGTTATTATTTCCTCCAAAGTGTATAACCTCGCATTTCTCAACGTTATACTCCATTTACCATATCCTCGCCCACTCACTCAGCCTGTCCAAATCTCTCTGCAGATCTTCTCCGTCCTCCACACGATTCACTTTTCCACTTATCTTTGTGTCGTCTGCAAACTTCGTTACCCTACACTCCGTCCCCTCCTCCAGATCATCTATATAAATGGTAAACAGTTGCGGCCCGAGTACTGATCCCTGCGGCACGCCACTAGTTACCTTCCTCCAACCGGAAAAACACCCATTTATTCCGACTCTTTGCTTCCTGTCGGATAGCCAGTCCCCAATCCACTTTAACACACTACCCCCAACTCCGTGTGCCCTAATCTTCTTCAGCAGCCTTTTATGGGGCACCTTATCATATGTGAATGCTAGCTTCTGGATTTCAAGAAGGCATTTGGCCATTATGTCCAACATAATAGGCGAAACCACGAGGTCAAAGTCCCTGGGATTGATGAGAATATATTAGATACAGACAGGTGTTTCCGCAGCTGCAGACATGAATCCAAGATTCATGTCCATGGTTTGGTATGTTGCTTCCTGTGTACCAGGGTCAAAGATGTCACCGAATGGCTGTGGAGCCTGAAGGGAGGGGCGGGGGGGGGGGGGGGGGGGGGGGTGCCAGAATGGTGTGAGATGTGGAAGGGAACTTGGAGCTTGTGGTTTTTCCATGCATCTGCTGTCCTTGTCCTTCGAGGTGATGAAGCTCGTGGATTTGGAAAATGCTGTCGAGGGAGCCTTGCTAAGTTGCTGCAGTGAGGATGCTTATGGATGCTACTGTGCACCAGCAGTGCAGGGAGTGAATATTTAAAGTGATGAATGGGGTATCAATCAAGTAGGCTGTATTGTTCTGGATGATGTCGAGCTTCGAGTGTTGTTGGAGTTTCACTCATCCAGACAAGTGGAGAGTATTCCATCACACTCATGACCTGTGCTCTGTGGATGATGGACAGGCTTTAGGGGGCCAGGAGGTAAATTACTCTCCATAGAATTCCCAGCCTCTGACCTGCTCGTGGAGCCACAGTTTGTTTTCTGTTTGATGCTAGGAAATAGTAATGCATTAAGTGGCTTCAACTTAAGAGCCATGATGTGGAGATGCCGGTGTTGGACTGGGGTGGGCACAGTAAGAAGTCTCACAACACCAGGTTCAATTCAACAGGTTTATTTGGTATCACGAGCTTTCGGAGCGCTGCTCCTTCATCAGGTGAATCCCGGCCTGTTGCACTCTAAAAGTGCAACAGGCCGGAACACATCAGCAGAGGCTGTTTCATGGCCTTCCTGCTGGGTGCCACGGCCTCCGTGAGTCTCCCAGCCCAAGATCTGTGCCATCATCAGCTCCGCACCAGACCTCATCGTCGAGCTGATTTCAATATTTAAATTCTCATTTGAATATGATTAGCAGGCCCCGGACTGAAGGCTCCGGGCCCGCTAGCCTCTCTCCCCTGCCCTCCCCACCTAAACCACTAGCGGGGTTTACTACTGCTCCCCATGAACAGGGAACAGGTGGCCCAACCCCGCTAGAGGGAATAGAGGCCATGGAAGTCTCCCAGGAGGTCAGGGATAATGGGGGTGCCCCTTGAACAGTGCCAGCCTGGCCCCTGGCACTGCCCAAAGGGCAAACTGGCAATGCCCAAGGGGTGCCTTGGCACTGCCAACCGGGCATCAGGCAGTGCCAAGGTGGCGGGGCCTGTTGGGGGTGATCAGTGGGGGAGGGGGGTGGTGTCCAGCTGCCACACTGCACTTGGGAGGACAGTGATTGGGGCTGGTTTTGGGGAGGGGGGGGGGGGCGGGGGAGGAGGTAGAAATCAGGAGATCGAGACTGACCCAAAGGTCCGGGAGGCCAGCGATCTGGGGTGGGGAATGGTGGAGGGGGTCAGTAGGCCAGCGATGAGGAGTTGCGGGGCTGGCCAGTGATTGGGAGGCCGGCAGTCTGAGGCTACGCGTATGAGCCGATCTCGAAAATGACAGATCGGCACATACGCAGCGGCCCGCTCAGTGCCAAGCTGCTGGCCTCCTGGGTGGAAATAGGCCCCACCCACTGATTTGTAGAGAGAATCCCGCTAGGTCACTCTGCAGTGTTCAGAATGTGGGAAATTCATTCTGAAAATCATGCTAAAAAAAACAGCAGGAGTTACTCCCGTTTTCATGCAAATTAGGGACTTAGAATTTTTTGGGGAGAATCCCGGCCAAGGTGTTTACCAAGGATAGGAAAGGAGGATGGTGGCAGTAATCATTAAGGAGAACATTGTAGTGTTGGAGAGAGAGTACGTCTATCCCAGAGGGGTCAAGGATGTAATCTATTTGGCAGGAGCTATGGAACAAAAAGGTGCAATCTCATTGCTTGCTATAGTCTCTAACTTCCAAGTAGTAGAAAAGATGTAGGGGAACAAACTTGCAAGAAAATTACAGCAGTGCAAGAATTAGAGTAGTTATAATGAGGGACGTTAATTACCCAAATATAGCCTGGGATAAGAGTGGAAAGAGATGAAAGGGGCAAGAGTTCCTCGAGTACATTCAGGAGAATTTTCTACAGCACCATTTTTCCAGTCCAACAAGAAAGGAGGCTTTGTTGACCTACTTCTTGCGAATGAGGTGGGCTAAGTGGATCAAGTGTCAATAGGGAAACATTTAGGCACAGTGATCATTGTACCATAAGGTTTAGGTTGGCTATGGAAAAGAACAAGAAACAATCCAGAGTAAGAATAATTAACTGGGCTGAAAGCCAACTTTAATGGGCATAAGAACAGATCCGACCCAGATAAAGTGGAATCAAAGGTTGACAGAAAGGTCTGTAATTGAACAATGGGCTGCCTTCAAAGAAAAGATAGTTTGGCACAGTCAAAGTATATTCCCACAAAAAGAAAAGGTAGGGCAAACAAATTCAGATGGTGATGTTGCATAGATTGTCTGTATTTGAAGTTGATACAGCACTGGCACCAAATGAGATACATCAAAGGATACTGAAGGAAGTGAGAGTGAAAATTGCAGAGGCACTGGCCATAATTGACAGAATTAGGGCGGCACGGTAGCACAGTGGTTAGCACTGCTGCTTCACAGCTCCAGGGTCCCGGGTTCGATTCCTGGCTCGGGTCACTGTCTGTGTGGAGTTTGCACATTCTCCTCGTGTCTGCGTGGGTTTCCTCCGGGTGCTCCGGTTTCCTCCCACAGTCCAAAGATGTGCGGGTTAGGTTGATTGGCCAGGTTAAAAAATTGCCCCTTAGAGTCCTGGGATGTGTAGGTTAGAGGGATTAGCGGGTAAAATATGTGGGGGTAGGGCCTGGGTGGGATTGTGGTCGGTGCAGACTCGATGGGCCGAATGGCCTCCTTCTGCACTGTAGGGTTTCTATGAATTTCTATGAATAATTTCCCAATCTTTCTTACATGTGGATTGTGCCAGAGGACTAGAGAAAGCAAGTGTTACACTCTTGCTCAAAAAAGGGTGTAAAAGTAAGTCAGGCCAATACAGGCCAGTTAGTTTATGCAAAGTGTTGGGGAAGCTTTTAGAAACGATAATTTAGGGCAACATTAATAGTCATTTGGCTAAATACAGGTGAATGAAGGAAAGTCAACATGGATTTGCTAAGGACAAACCGTGTTCAACTAACTTGCTTGAGTTTTATGAATAGGTAACAGAGAGGGTTGGTTGGGGTAATGCAGTTGATGTGGTGTACATGGAATTCTGAAAGACATTTGATAAAGTGCCGCTGAACAGATTTACGAGCAATACTAGAGAGCCTGGAATAAAAGGGACAGTATCAACTTGGATAAGAAACTGGCTGATTGACAGGACACAGACAATATTCGTTCATGGATCTTTTTGGGTTAGAGAAACATTTATAGTGGAGCTCCCCAGGAGTTGGTGCTTGGATCCCTGTTCTTCTTGATGTATACGTGTATGAATGTATTACATTAATTACCTAGGTCTTGGCGTACAGTGCACAATTTTCAAATTTGTGAAAAATACAAATCTAGTAAGTATTGGTAAGTGATGAGGATAGTCTAGAGCTCGTGGAACAGGTGGACAAGTGATAGTTCAAATTTAATGCAGAGAAGCGTGAACTGCTTCACTTTAGTAGAAAGGAAGAGAGACAATATAGAATAAAGGGTATAAGTGGGTGCAGGAGCAGAGGGGCTTCGGTGTATACGTGCATCAATCATTGAAGGTGGGCAGGGCAGATTGAGAGTGTGGTTAATAAACCAGATTGAATCCTGTGCTTTATCAATAGGGGCATAGAGTGCAAGTTATATTTTTAAAACGATATTATAAAATACTGGTTCTGCCTCAATTGGGAAAATGTGTACAGATCTGGGCAGCACACTTTAGAAAGATTGTGAAGGCATTTGAGAGGGTACAGAAAAGATTCACAAGAGAGGTTCCAGAGATGAGGAATTTAAGTTACATAGAATGGAGAAGATTAAGAGATTTGATAGAGATGTTCAAAATCATGCGGGACAAGGCAGTATAGGAAAGAAGTAACTACCCAGTGGTGGAAGGATTGAGAAACAGAGCGCACAGATTTCAGATAATTGGCACAAGAAGCAATGGCGACATGAGGAAAGAGTTCTTCACAGAGCAAATGGTTGGAATCTGGAATGTACTGCCTGAGAATGTGGTGGAGGCAGGTTCAATTGAGGTATTCAAGAGAAAATTGGAATATCTGAATAGGAAGAATGTGCAGAACGAGGCTATTCGACCCATGTCTTGTTCCGTCAGAGTGCCAGCACAGACATGGGCTAAATGGCCTTTTCTATGTCATAACCCATGATTCTAGGTTTACAAATGGTGACTGGTAGAGAATGAGCATTTGCACATGGACAGCGACCTGGTTGCAGCCAGTTACCAATGGACTGCCACATGGTTCAGTATTGAGGCATCTATTGTTTCCAACTTTCGTAGTTGATTTCAGTATTTCTGACCACTGTGTTTGCTTTGCAGACAATACCAAATTGAGAATAATGGCAAATGATTATTGCCAATGCACATACATTCTAAAACATTTTGATCAGTGGGCAGAGTAATTATAGATGCTGTTTAATACAGGGTAATATAACATTATGAGATTTCACAATGGCGGGGTGGAAGATGATGTACCAAATATAAATATATTTAATGAATTGGAGCAGGAAAGAGATCTTGAGGGTTTTACCGCTCAAGTCACTGGTCATTATGCAATGTTTCTTAGCTGCGAAACTAGTTAAAAGAATATAGGGGTGCAAAACAAAGGGACAACATGGTAATACAAAATGGAAGGGAAAGATGTACGAGGAAAAAGTTCCTACCCTGGGTCTTTTCTCTCAAAAAGAAAAAAACCTGGTGAGGGGATATGGTTGATGTGTTTAAAATCACGGGTGCAGCAAATTAAATGAATCCTGTATTCATAAAACTTAAGCAGCAAGGGTCATATTTACAAATTATGATAGGAGATGCAGCAGAAACTTTTGTTTTACAAAAAGGTTAGTGAATTTGCGGAACAGATCAATATTTCCTCCACTTTACTTTCCCTTTGCTGTGCATGGCCCATGTGTTTCACTGCGCAGTCTGAAATTAACATATAAAAAAAACAAAATAACTCTGAATGGCTTTAAACAAAACTTCTAACACGTCTCATGATTTAACATTTGTAAAGCACTTTTCAAGGTGATTTAAATAAAACTATTGGTTGCAGTTTGGAAAGCCATACACACTCCAGCTAATCACACTCCTGTCTTTCAAGAGCATACCTGTTGTACAGGAGCTCATTCTGTCATGTTTGGAATAAAAACGATGAGTTTCAAGCATATACAGTGGGGGTTAATTCAATAGCCCCTGAAAATACATGCGAGGATTGCAATGCACGACTAGCCCCCACACATGATTCTGATGCAAGCAGCAAGCCAAATTTGTGCTCTCTGCTCATTTCAATGATTTGCATTGTGGATTGGCTCGGGGTGCATTAGCAGGAGCAGAGGAGGAGGGGGGGGGGGGTGGAATTTGGAGCTAGCCTGCATCTCTTAAGGGGTGACGAGAGAGAGCGAGCTCCAATTTTATCAGACTCTGCATTGGAGGCCATGATGGAAGACATTTGCCCAGGTATGTCCTGCCCACAAAAAGCAGGACAATCCAATCAATCCAACTTTCTCTGGAAGTTCTACCCATTGTCCTAGCCCTGAACTTGCATTTTTCTACAATTTCTTTCACATTTCCTTCCCTCATGCCATTCCCAAGTTCATCAAGAGAAGTGAATTTTCCACCTCCTGCAACTTTGCCCCTACTCCCACGAAATTGCTGACCAGCCAACTCCCCTTCCTGACTGCCAAGTAGAAAGAAATACTATGTCCTGTTTCTGCAGGGGACGAGGAGGCTCCCCTACATGTTTAAAAGGCAGTGGGAGCAGATAGCCGTGGAAATCAATTCCAAGGACTTGGATCAGTGCCCAAGATGTTCAATGGCCTCACACAAGTGGTGAAGTCAATGAATGCATCTTCAAATAACATATCCCAACAACCACTGCTCAATTCACCACATCCTGCATCACTCACCTACCAACAATCTCTATCAGAATGAGCCACGTCCCTATGAGGTTACAACACTGGCATCTATCTGGCAATGTGGATATTTGCCCAGGTATGTCCTATCCACAAAAAGCAGGGCAACCCAACTTTCTCCGGAAGTTCTACCCATTGTCCTGAAATTGCATTTTTCTACCGTTTCTTTCCTATTTCCTACCTTCGTGCCATTTCCAAGTTAATCGAAGGAAGTGAGTTTCCCACCTCTTGCAACCTTGCCCTTACTCCCACTAAACTGCTGACCAGCCAACCTCCCTTCCTGACTGCCACGCTATCTATCGTTAATAAATCTCTCTCCTCAGGTAGTGTCCCCCTCCTTTCAATTCGCCGTCATCATCCCTCTCCTCTGAAAACTCACACCTGGACCATTCTGTCATTGCAAACTACCGCTCCATCTTCAATATCCCTTGCTTCTTTCTCTAAAATCCCTGGATAGGCTGTCACTTCCCAAATCTGTGCACATTTTTATTGAATCCCATGTTTGAGTCCTTCCAATCAGTTTTCCAGACCTACCGAAACAGCTCTCAAAGTCACAAATAAAATCCTATGAGACACGCGACGAAGGTAAACCATCCATCCTCGTCCTTCTTGTCCTGATCACATTATCCTCCCGGCTTAATGTCTTCCCACTGTTGCCCAGCTGAGTGGGACTGCACTTGTTCCAATCATAACAGAGAATCAACGGCTTCTCCTCCTGCATCATTACTTTAATGTCTCAATTGATCTATCCTTAACCCTCTCCTAGTTCTGACCTGCATGCTGTCCCTCAGAGACATCATCCAAATGCCAGTTTTTGACTATACTTTAAAGGCACCCAGGTCCACCTCACCTCTACCATTATCTTTTAATTGCCAGACAGCTTGTCCAACATACAGTCCTGGAGGAAGTGAAATCTCTTCTATCTAAATACTGGGAAGATGAAGCTATCGTTTTCAGTCTGGGAAACTCTGTTCCCTAATCACTGACTCCATCCATTTTCCTGGCAACTGACTTAAGGCTGAATCAGAACAATAAAAAACCTGACGTCACACTTGGACCTTTAGATGAGCTTCCAACCAAACATGAACACCATCATTAAAACCAAAGTCTTGTGGCACAGTGGTAGTATCCCTCCCTCTGGACCAGAAGCTCTGAGTTCAGATCCAAAGCCAGAGGTTGTTGGCCATGGAAGGGGCATTCATAACATGGTTCAACACGCTGATAATCAGCACAGGAATCCTGCCACCAAATCCCCACTATTTCCCAAAGGAAAAAAAGTACGTTTGTGAAGACACACAAAAACAAAGCTAAAACCACCTCTATTTCCACCTTTTAATATCAAACTCCATCCCTCTCTCAGCTCATTTGCTGATAATGTAGACTTGGCCTTGTTCTAAGGTTGCAGTTGTGACTGCAAGTGACAGATGTCAGCGAGAACTTTTAGTGAAGTGCAGGCATTTGATGCAGTATTCCTTGCTGAGGTTCAGACAGACATCGTCTCTTCTTTAGAACCCTTCTTCCTCTTCCAGCAACTTATCCTGCTCAGGAAGCCCTCAGTTCATTTGACACGGTGTTCTGTTTCCAAGGAAAATGGCTACAAGTGAAAACATCTCTGGGAGCAAGTGGTTTTTGCAAAAACATGAAGTCAGCAAAAGGTTCGACAGCATCTGCCACACAACTCCTGTAGTCTCTAATTGCCCATTCATCATACGTGACCTTTTCTCTTTCACTGACCAAAGTAACTTTAAGCAATAAAGCATCAAACACTGGTAAAATTGAAGCAACAGCCAGGAAAAAGCCAAACTGAGCTCCTGATGTCATCAGAGGTGTCACATCAAAATTTTATCGCAAACTGAGTCATCATTTACCTATCCTGCATATTTCTGTAAGCCTTTTACTGCAAGGCCTTCATCAAAACAGTATCTGATGGGATTCATCCAAAGGTACGTGCACCACAGACACCATTTTGGAGCTCCAAGGGTATTCATAGCACCCAAAAAAGGCACAAATTATCCCAATTTCTCACCCAGTGAGTATTAATGTATAATTGGTCTGGAGGTCATTGCCACAGAATTTTGCACAGCCCAGGATTAAGTGGCACATCTGACTTCTACTTACCCAGGAGATTAGTCCAGCATTTTAAAAAGTAGTATTTCAATTGTAGCCATAAGTCAACTACTTGGGCATAAGTAAAAGGAGGAAAATTAAAATATTTCAATTATATTCATATACATATTATATACATTCAATTAAAGCTGTGAGGGACAGCTCGGTGCATAGGATATTAGGATGTAGATAGGCTGGAAAATTGGGCGGGGATCCTGTATTCAGGATTCAATCCTGGACCGGGGAGCGGCGCGGGCTTGGAGGGCCGAAGGGCCTGTTCCTGTGCTGTATTGTTCTTTGTTATATATCACCTTTCATGACCTCAAGACACTACAGAGCTCTTCACAGACAATGAAGTACTTCTGAGGTGTAGTCATTGTTGTAATGGAGGGGTAAATGCAAAAGCCAATTGCTATCTGGTAACATCCCTTCTAAAAATTGGCACCTCTGACCATGAAGCACTGGATTACATGCTTATATAACTGGAGCTTCTGCCATTCTGACTCAGTTATACTGCGTTGGATGTCAATTCAAAGTGGTATGAGATAGCCCTGTCGAGGAGGTCCCACAACTCATGACTTTAGCCATACTGCCACTTTTGTGGTGACGCCACAAATACATGCTACCAACGCAAAAGTAAACGTATAACTGTACCCAAGAGAGAACATGTACCTTTATGCAGTTGTGGTTGGCAGGGTATAATGCCATAATCAAGTGAATGCACACAATCTGAGAAAAACTATATCCTGTAAAAACATGGAAAATTTAACAGCGCAGGCAGAGACCTTTTGCCCATCATGTTTGCACCAGTGGAGAAAGAATTATCCAGCCTATTCCAAATTTCCAGCTCTTAGTGCACAGCCCTGCACGTTACAGCATTTTGAGTGTATATTCAAATAGTTTATAAATGCATTGAGGATTTCAGCCTCTACCACCCCTTCAGACCGTGAGTTTCAGACACCAATCACCCTCTGGGCAAAAAAATACTTTTCAGCATCTGTCTAATCCTCCTACCAATTCTTTTAGATCTATGGCCCCCTGGTATTTGACCTGCCTGCTATGGGAAATAGGTCCTTTCTATCCACTCTACCTAGATACTTCAATATTGTGCACCTCAACCACCCCCTCCAAACAACGGCACGGGCAGCACGAGGCACAGTGGTTAGCACTGTTGCCTCACAGTGCCAGGGACCCGGGTTCAATTCCTGGCTCAGGTGACTGCCTGTGCGGAGTTTGCACATTCTGTGTCTGCGTGGGTTTCCTCCCACACTCCGAAAGACGTGCTGGTGAGGTGCATTGGCCATGCTAAATTCTCCTTCAGTGTACCCGAACAGGCGCCGGAGTGTGGCGACTAGGGGATTTTCACAATAACTTCATTGCAGTGTTAATGTAAGCCTACTTATGACGCTAATAAATAAACATTAAAACTTTAAACCTCTTCTGTTCTTAAGCAAACAAGCCCACCCTACAGCATCGTCCCTCAAAGTTGAAATTCTGTCTGGTAATACTTGTAAGTCTCCTCTGTACCCAACCTGATTCTTCACATCCCTCCTGTAATGTGGTGACCACAACTTGTACATGGTCTCTAGCTGTGGTCTAACTAGCACTTTATACAGTTGTAGCATAATCTACCTTTTATATTTATGCCTCAGCCAGTAAAGAAATGTATCCCATGTGCCTTCTTTGCCATTTTATCTACCTGTCCTGCTACCTTCAGCAATCATGTACTCCAAAGTTCCTCTGTACATCTCAGAATCCTGTCATTGAGTATTTCCTTGTCATATTTGACCGTCCCTCCCCACTCCCCATATGCATGACCTCTGGATGGAATTCCATTTTCCACTTTCCTGTCCACCTGACCAGTCCATTAATAGCATCCTGCAGGCTACAGCTGTCTTCCTCACTCTCACTCTCAAACCAATTTTCGTATCATCCTCAAACTTCTTCATCATGCCCCCTACATTTCAGTCTAAATCACTGATACATATCCCATGAATAGCAAAGGACCAAATACTGAACTCAGTGAAACACTACAGGAAACAACCTTCCAGTGACAAAATCAACTGTCAACCATTCCACTTTGGTTCTTGCTCCAGAAGTCATTTTGGATCCAACTTAAACTTGGGTTTTGTGGGATCCTACTACTCTTTTGAGCAATTTTGCCATGTGGGACTTTGTCAAAAGCCTTCTAAGATCCATGCAGACTAATCAAGTCCATTTGATTTTTAGCTCCTCAAAATAATCAGTCAGACATTACCTCTTAACAAATCCAGACTGACTGTCCTTGATTAACCTATGCCTTTCTAAATGATGATTTAAACTGTCCCTCTGAATTTGTTTCAATTATTTGCCCACCACTAACTGGTCTGCAATTACTCCATCTATACCTTTCTAAGATAACAGTGCAAAGCAATGTTGTTATTTTTCTGGCTCAATCCAAGGCAAGTAAATGAGAGAACAAGTGCATGATCATCAATAAAAACTGTTAATTTTATCAATGATTTTGCAAATATATTTCACTTTTTCTTTTTAAATTTCTGATTCTATTCAGACTCTAAGGAAATCCAGTACTGAAGGAAATTTTGCCTGCCTCCTCCAGCTCCAACAATAGGCTGACCTGAATTTCTGAGACAGCAGGTCACGGAGAGATGGCATGACAATCTTATAATCCTGTTTATCATTTAAGGATGCAACAGACTAATGGAGTAAAGTATTCCCCAATTCAGTGGTTTAGAAATTGACATTTAAAGTTAGAAAATAACCGTGAAGAACATCCTGAAGGGAGAGATTATTAAAATGAAAACCTTATAGGAATATTAGGAACTGTAGCATGCCATTCAGCCCCTCGAGTCTGCTGTGTCATTCAAATAGATACTGACAAATCTCTACCTCAACTCTATTTGTCCGCCCTTGCTCCACAAAACTGATTGATTGCTCTTGATCTTTAAAGTTCCAAATGCCCCACCACCTGCAGCATTTTGGGGAGTGGGTGTGGGAAGAGAGTTATGAATTTCTGTGTGAGGGAAACAAAGGTTTCTGATATTTAAAAACTAAACAAGGAACTGTACACTGAAGCAAGAATTAACTTACATTCATAAACCTGAATTGGGGGAGGGGGCCAGCTGTTCGCTTGGTTAGCCAGACTCGTGTGTGGTTCAGAATAGCACCAACAAGGCAGGGTTCCATTCCATTCCAGATGAAGTAGACTTGTGGCCTGGCTCCTTGCCCTGCTCTGTAGTAAAATCACAGCAAAAGCTGTATTTCGTCTACCCTCAAATTTAAGGTAGCTACGTGAAGAAGAAACTTGAACGTGTACAATTCAGAAGAATCATAGACTGGTTACAGCACAGTGCAAGGCCATTCTGCTCATGGTGTCTGTGTCAGCTTACTGTGTTGCACCGAGGGCCATTCTCCCGCCTTTTCTCCAGAATCTTGCAAAGTTTACTTCTTCAGATAATGACCGAATTCCTTTTTGAAAGCGCTGATTGAATCTGCCTGCACCACACACTCAAGCAGTGCATTCCAGATCTTAACCACTCACTACGTAAACATTTTTCATTCATGTTGCCGTCACTTCTTTTGCCAGTCACCTTAAAAAAATGTAAACGAATCCGAAAGAGATGCTTCAAGGAAACATGGCCACTGTCACATGTCTTTTTCATTTTTGCTGGTTGAAAACTTAAAGATGGCTATCTGGGATGCAACTAAAATTGGTGTGGTTTAATAGTTATGGCTCTGAGCAGTCCCTTTACACAGGAAATCCAAGAACGGTTTCCTTAAATAATGGGATTCTCATTTTGTTAAAGGATAGAGAGCAATGGCACTTTTCTCATGTGAATAACTGATGCCAAGGAGAGACTGGAATTCCTGAGGTACAGAAACTTCAGTAACAAAACAGCTCGTGTTAAAAAGTGCCCTTGGCTTCTCCTTCAACAAATTTGATTATTACACTTTATAAAGTTGTTTGTTTTATGTAGCAAAAAATCTCTTATTTAATTGGTTTGTTCCAAATGGGCCTAACGGACAACTGCTGGATAATTTGAAGCAAACTAGCATGAAAATGACCATTTCTTTCAAGTTTTCAAACTTTCCGCAATTGATGCAAGTAATTGATTAATTCATACCTTTCAGCACCACCCCCGAACCGAAAAATAATCGCAAACCGAAACAAATAGAGGGTTTCAATCAGTGTTCCCCAAGATTCCCCAGAAATGCATCTGATATAGGCCTTAGTAAAAAGAAATAGCATTAACAAGCAGTTGCAGGAAAAATAGCAACCAACGTGAAAGCCATACCTGATGAACACTTCCAACCTTTGATGACGGCAATCAAGTGGAAACGCAGATTATAGGCAACACTGCGTGGGCCGAGTTAAACAGAAAAACAATTTATGACTGCCAGGCCTGCAGATGGTGCTGTACGATAGGTTGTATTTCTTTGCATACATTGTACTATCTTGTCGTGTGACGCTCTGAAAGGACAGCACCATCTACAGGGGTGAAGCAAGAAAGCAGGAATAAATATCAAATATTGCAACTTCTGCTTCAATGTTTTTTAAAGGGGCAACGTCGCTCAGTCACGAGTATGGGCAAAGAGCCAAAAACTTATTCCAGTAAAACTTTTCGTTTTTACAAAAATAGGTTGAATTAACAACTTTGATTTCTATACCAGGTTCTATGTTCTACGTTCTAGGTTTTTCCAGGCCACTTTTCAAGTGGAAACATTTAAGTGCCTGAACATTGTGTTCAGCCGCTTTCTGATTCTTTATGAAGGTACATTGTTACAATACAGTTCAAGGTTGCACCGACTTTCTTGTCTAATTCGCATCTCAGTTGGTACTGCCATTTTTGTAATTGTCAACTGTGTATTCAGGGAAGCCTCAAAGTGCTGCTACTGCTCACTAAATAATAGACAACAATGTGTTAGAAAGTATTTGTTAACAAATTAGGGACACATTTTCATGTCAGGCACTGTACAGTGAGAGAATGCACGGTAGACCACAAAGGCCACGATAAATTGACACCACTGAATTTATCATTCTGGGCTGATTTTTTTTTGGTTCACAGAAATATTTAAATGTCGACGATGCAATTTATTGCTGTTAAGTGAAACATTACCCAGCTGAGTAAAGTCTCCTGCAAAATAATTATTTAAAACTTCTGCCATATCCCGGGATTCAACAAAAACCTGGCATGGTGGTTTTCCTCTTGCGTAGGCAACTGCAACACCTCAATTACTAGTCTGGTTGAACTTGGTAAATGTAAGCCATAATTTACAAACATAAAAGTACTCAGCGATGCTGCATTTTGGAGTGTCAGTGCACAGTCTCACATTGATAAGGCAAGCTCAAAATCCACCAAACCCAGCCATGCTGTCAGCACAGGCAGAGATATAGGTGTCTCTTAACAGGGAATTAGTGAATGAACATTGCAGAAAATCTGTACGAGTTAGACCATAAGACATAGGAGCAGAATTAGGCCACTCAGCCCATTGAGTCTGCTCCGCCATTCAATCATGGCTGATATTTTTCTCCTGCCTTTTCCCCATAACCCCAGATCCCCTTATTAATCAAGAACCTATCTATCTCTGTCTTAAAGACACTCAATGACCTGGCCTCCACAGCCTTCTGCAGCAAGGAGTTCCACAGATTCACCACTCTCTGGCTGAAGAAATTCCTCCTCATCTCTGTTTTAAAGGATCGTCCCTTTAGCCTGAGGTTGTGCCCTCTGGTTCTAGTTTTTCCTACTAGTGGAATCATCCTCTCCACGTCCACTCTCTCCAGGCTTCGCAGTATCCTGTAAGATCCCCCCTCATCCTTCTAAACTCCAACGAGTGCAAACCCAGAGTCCTCAACTGTTCCTCATAAGACAAGCTCTTCATTCCAGGGATCATTCTTGTGAACATCCTCTGGACCCTTTCCAAGGCCAGCACATCCTTCCTTACATATGGGGCCCAAAACTGCTCACAATACTCCAAATGGGTCTGTCCAGAGCTTTATACCAGAACCTCAGAAGTACATCCCTGCTCTTGTATTCTAGCTCTCTTGACATGAATGCCAGCATTGCATTTTGCCTTCCTAATTGCCGACTGAACCTGCATGTTAACCGTAAGGGAATCTTGAACAAGGACTCCCAAGTCCCTTTGAGCTTCTGATTTCCTAAGCATTTCCCCATTTAGAAAATAGTGTATGCCTCCATTCCTCCTTCCAAAGTGCATAACCTCACACTTTTCCCACTTTTATAGTCATGCTTCCATCTTTATTTTTATATTTCCATTCTAAATTCCTGCTTCCACATCTAGAATAGAAATTGTTTATGGTAACTTGTCTCACTGTTATTACACTTTCTGGTGAATTATCACAACTCCACTGGCTGGAAAGTGTAACTGCAGCATGACAGTTTACATAGTTAGTTCCCATCCTAAATGTGGAGGTAGGAATTTACACAAAATTTTAGAAACATGATTATAGACCCCACGAGGATTCCCATGACCTTAAGTATGTCAGACTTTAGGATTCCCATAAACCCCACAAAGTTACTTATCTGGGTCTCATCATCATTCAGACATCTTGAAACAATTCAGGAGCCATCTTAAAGTGATCCTATTTTCAGAGAAGACAATCCTACGTGGAATAAACCAATCTTGCCCAATTTGAACAGCAATGCGTCAGAAATGTGCAAGGGTAATCCACATGGCTGGCCTATGGACATGACCAATGAAAACCTGAAGGAAAATTCACATAACAGCCATGGAACAAATCAAAGACCCATAACCAGGCCTTTGAGATATTTATCAGTTAAATAGTGAGAAAATGTCCTTGTGCCATGCCATTATATTATTCTTTGTAAACACTGCCTAAGATTTCCTTACAATTTGACTTACTGCCACTCCAGTTCAATGTGTTCATAGCTGGTTGATAAGTCCAACGTGCGATCTGCAGACTCTGGGCTTGATTTTCTGGCCATTCCCCATCAGCAGGACCTTCCAGTCCCACTGATGGCGACCCTCCCCACCGCAGATGCCCTGGTGGCAGGGAGACAATGGAAAACCCCATTGACAACAGTGGGACCAGAAGATTCCACTATCGGGCCGCCTCTGCCACCATAAAACACGCCTCAGGGGAAGGGGGGCAGAAAATTCTGCCCACTGTCACATGTGCTTGAAGGGTTGGATAGATGGGTTGTTTGTAAGATTGAGTGCTTCCTTCAATACCTTGACTTCACTTCTGCACATTCCCAATGAAGTCTCTCAATGTGTTTGGTACATTGCTGAATGAGCCTTCTCCATTTTGATCGGCTACAAGCCAGATTTTCCCATGAGTCACCAGGCATGTTTCACCTCTTCTCCCTAAAGCATTTCCACTGTCCTCCTGGGAGTTTTCTGCCATGAACAGGTTTCGAATAGTGCAGTTGCTTTGGGAGTCTAGTGTATTAAACAAATAATTAACAAGGTTTTATAAAGATCTTCACTGGAGAACACAAAGTACAAAGCCCTGTGTGTATCGACATGGTGAAATCTGAACCCAAGTGATTAAAACAGGATACAACAAGCTAACTTAATTGAAATTTAAGACCATCTTGGTGAAAATGTTGGATGAATTTAAGAACAACACAATCCTCACGACAAAGCTGATTTACAAGTAATTCCACAGGCAGAAACTAACACTACTTAAATGTGCTCTACAAGGTAATAAATTTCAAATCACATGTTCAAAGAATTTCAAACAATGGGCCTACACTCATTAAGGGCTACATTAAGATCTCATTTGGAATTGAAGGATATCTATTTGGTTACACCTACCATACAACGTGCATTAAGTGAATCACAAAGGGATGAAAACCTATTGGATTTGGCGCTAATGGTTCATGAAAGACTAGGATGAGGGTCAAAATGCAACAGAATAGAGCTGGGTTTTAGACCAAGCTCAATTGTTGGTTATTCCTGTATTAATGAACTTTGTATGCAAGTAAGCATACAAGTTTTTATCACAAACTATTCAGAAAATTTCCTCTGCTTGGCATCTAAAACCTGGATAGACAAAGATATGCTGGAAATGAATCGGATCGCAGTCAGTAAGGGAAGATCTTAATTTTAAAACTGTCACTGTTGAATTGCTATAGCAACAGTCAAAAGAGTTCCAGTTGTCAAAGCAGATGCTGGTCACTGTGCTCCTTGGTAGTGAATAGATCTATACGTGAACTAGAGCCAAACAACTGACCTCAAAGCCCTCTTTAATGTAGTATGGCTTTCTTACACCATACTTATCACATCCCTCACCGAGTAAAAATTAGCTTTAAATTTGAGTAACTTGCAGCAATTATTCCATTTAGCTATCAAAAACATTTCTATCAAATAAATTTTGACGGCAGTGAAGCTATACCAAGAAGCAAGTTGTAAAGGTGATTTTTTTTTTTGTAGAACCGTAGACTGTAGCTAGTTATCAAAAAGGAAAAATTTCCATTGAAAAGGCTGTGGTGATACTGTGCCACTAACTGCAACCAAGTAGCAGTGAGAAGAACAAAATCCAGCCAGTGCATTTGGTGGAGAGCCCATGCGCATTCTTTCTGTACCCTATAATGCTCATGTTGTTCCTCGCACTCAGCTGGTTGGATGACTAACTTTCCACACAGAGACAACATGTAGAATGATTGCAGAACAATTCCCAGCACGGGTTACGGAGTTTGATGGGCCGAGGTGCATCCTGTCAATTGGGTTTAAGTCAAAAATAAGATCCAGGTTTTCCAACATCAGATTATAGAACCATAGAATTCCTCCAGTGCAGAAGGAGGCCCACCGAGTCTGCACCAACTCCCCAAAAGATCATCTTACCTAGCAACACCCTCATCCCCGAGACAAGATTTAAGTAAAACTAAGCATTTTAAACAGTAGAAAGCACCAATTCTCTCTCCTAAAACCTGCTTAAAAATTGCAGCAACTGGTCCTGGAACAAAACAAATAAGGCATTGGGTGTTTGGGGAACCTCTTCCAAACACCTTGGGGAACCTTTTCCAAACGTGTCTTGAACTTTTATACAACGCAGGAGCAGTGCGGAGATTGTGATGAAGGGTACACTCAAAATATTAAGCTCATCTTTAGAGGTGGTTCCTGCTGCATGGGGTTAACAACTCATGGGGCGGCATGGTGGTACAGTGGTTAGAGCCGCTGCCTCATAGCCAGGGACCCGGGTTCAATTCCCGGCTTGGCTCACTGTCTGTGTGGAGTTTGCACATTCTCCCCGTGTCTACGTGGATTTCCTTCCAAAGATGTGTTGGTTAGGTAGATTGGCCATGGTAAATTGCCCCTTAGTGTCAGGGGGACTAGCTAGAGTAAAATGCATGGAATTATGAGGATAGGACCTGGGTGGGATTGTGGTCGGTGCCGACTGGATGGGCTGAATGGCCTCCTTCTGCACTGTAGGATTCTATGATTCTATAACAGGGGTCTCCAAACTTTTCAGTACGAGGGCCACATCGTATATTTTACACATTTTCGGGGGCCAAAGAAAAAAAATTAGTTTTATGAATGAATGAATAAAATTTAAATGAATGAATAAGTTTTATTTGGATCATCTTTGTAATCAGCATGATACGATTCAGAACAAAAGAGAAATGTGACAATTACAAAGAAACAATGCCGTGTTTACACTGAGAAATGATATATAATGAGTAAAAATGTCAATCATTAGCAAATGCTCTGACAAAATAATCAATTACTTAACTGCAGATGAGAAAAGCAGGCTATTCATTTTTTAATTAATTTTATTTACTGAAATTTTACAAATGTTTACTTGAAATGAGAATTTGCCCAATTTTGTGGCACACAATAAGAAAAATAAACACACCCCAAGAAAGAACTTCAGTAAAACAAAGCAAAGAAATTCTAAATAAACTTGAACCATTAATAAAGGTCGAACAAAAATAAATTCAGTCTGCACCTTTCTACACAATTCTGGCAATTGGAGTTTTCAAGCGTAACCAATAAATCAAGAAGTTTTGCACAAGATTAATGGGAATGATGGAACTGCTTTTTTAATTTCAAAATATTGCTGAACTGAAGTTTCAAACTTGAGGAGCCAATTATTAGAATGGACTTCAAATGCTCATCAGATAAATTTGCTCGATATTTGGACTTGACATACTTCATTTTTGAAAATGTTTGTTCACACAGGTAAGTTGTACCAAAAACTGATACAAATCCACAAGCAAATTGCTTCAAATTTGGAAACTGCTCAGGCTGCAAAGATTTATAAAATTGGATCAGATTTCCTTCTTTATACTTGTCTTTCAGCATGTCATCGGATTGGAGATCAATAATTTCCATTTGAAACTGACTTGGGAGTGTTTCAACACTGCAGCCAAATGGATTTTGAAACAGCTTTATTTCATCTGTGAAATTGATTTTGCAAGTCCTTAATGATTTCTGTTACAAATGAAGAAGGAAATTCTGCTTCACTTTCTTCATGAAATTTTTCACAACATGGAAAATGAACCAAGTTATGAACTTTCAGCTGTCTTTGAAATAGCATCAGTTTTTCCCTGAATGCCTTGACATGCGCGAATAGATCACAAATCAAATTTGTTTCACCTTGCAACTTCAGATTCAATTGATTCATATGGCCTGTCACGTCTGCAAAAAATGCCAATTTCCAAAGCCAGTCAGTGTTTGATAAAAGTGGTTCGGGTCGATTCTTCTCTGAGAGGAATCAATTTCCTCTCTGAGCTGAAAGAACCGTGATAAAATCTTTCCACAACTAAGCCATCGAACTGCTGTATAATAAGGCAAGTCACTGAACTCAGAATCAGTTTCTTTCAGAAAATCACGAAACTGGCGATGATTAAGCCCGTGAGATCGAATGTAATTCACTGTTGAAACAACAGGTTTCAGAACGCAAGACATATCCACATATTTTCCGCACAATGCTTGTTGATGGATAATGCAATGCAGAAACATGGGCTTTGAGAATCCACCAACCTCACAAGCTTTTGTGCTTTGTCCAACCAAACTTTCTTCACCTCAGACATGTTCTTTCCTCCATCAATTGTCATGCATTGCAGTTTATTCCACTCCAGTTTATATTCTAACACAGTTTTTTGCAATTCTTTGAAGATGTCTTCTCCAGTTACTGTGCTGTGCATGCTATGCACTGATGTTAATTCTTGTGTCACATTAAATTCACTGTCGATGCCACGGATGAATACTAGGAGTTGTGATGTGTCACACACATCAGTCGATTCATCAAGTGCGAGAGAATACAACTGAAAATTTCTTGCTTTGTCTGCAATTTGACCAAATATATTGCTTCCTATATCCTCAATTCTACGAGCAACAGTATTTGGCGCAAGACTGATGATTTTGAACAGATTTGCTTTTTCTGGGCATAACTCTTCCACTGCTTCCATTATATACTCTTTGATGAGATCTCCATCGGTGAATGGCTTTCCTCTTTTAGCCAGCACATAACCTAGTTTGTAACTGGCCCTGGTTAAAGCTTCATTTTCAGTTATCTTCTGCATAAAAAAAGCTTGTTGGGAAAGCAACCTGCGTTGCATTGATTCATATTTTTCCGAATGCTGTGTTCCTGAGAATTGGGAATAACTTGGTTCATGTTTGGTCTCATAGTGCCGACGTACATTGTACTCCCTCAAAACTGCAACAGTTTCGTTGCACATGACACACAAGGCTTTATCACCTGCTTGTACAAAGAAGTACTTTACACCCCATTCTTCATTAAACAGGCGGCACTCACTGTCCACTTTTCTTTTCTTTTTTCCTTCCATAAGTGAATTGGTCTGAATTGCTGCCATCATTGTCACTGTTCTCGCTCATTTCAGACAGATGGAACTTACGGATTGGATAAAGCAGCTGTCACTCAGTCAATGCAGAGCGGCAATTGAATAACAGATGTCTCAATTGCTGATTCGTTTAATGAACTGTCAGTCACAGGACGGCAGCTCTGATTGGACAATAGGCTGGTAAAGAGGGTGGGGATTCCCATGGGTCCATCAGACACTGCGCGGAGCGGCAGCAAATGTCCGGCCTGTGGCTTCCGTCCCTGCGTCCAGATCCTGAGTCAGTGGCAGGGTTCCAGACGCGGGAGTGTTTTCGGCAGTGGGAATCCCGTCCCGCCCCATTGGCTGCGGGCCAGATGTAGCCCGCTGGCCGTAGCTTGGAGACCCCTGTTCTATAACAACACTGGCTAGCTATTTTCCTGAAATTTTGTCACATTGTCTCCCACTTAACGCTAACCCTAATCCATTTCTCCATCTCCAATTTATTTTTGAAAAGAAAAGCAACATACAATTTAATGCCCCTATGATTTTCATTCCCTTTGGGTTGCTCACAGTAGCATCTGTGAAATTCATCTCTAATTCTGGAATATTGGAGGACAATCTTTACTGCTTTGTTATCAGCATTCTTCTTTCTTCCCCCTCCCCAAAATTATGTCCGGGATGCTAGTTGAAGAATATAAAAATAAATATATTCAATAAATTCCATATTTATGTGAAATTGGCTTTTTGAAGCAATAACATCCAGCCAGTGTAGCAATTCACCATTGCAATAACAACTCATGACTTGTTTATCAACATCCTAGACCAAATATACAAGCCACCCTGTTTTATGAATTATCCGAGCTATGTCATAAAATCCCTACCATGCAGAAGGAAGCCATTTGGCCCACTGATTCTGCACTGACTCATCTTACCAGGCCCTATCCCCTAACCCCACGCATTTACTCCACTAATCCCCCTAACCACACACACACCTTGGGACAGTAAGGGGCAACTTTATCACGGCCAATCCATCTAACCTGCACATCTTTGGTCTGTAGGAGAAAATTAGAGCACCCAGAGGAAACCCACGCAGACACAGGGAGAATGTGTAAACTCCACAGAGAGTCACCCAAGGCCGAAATTGAACCCGGATCCCTGGCGCTGTGAGACAGCAGTGCTAACTACTGTGCCACCATGTTGCCCAAATGTCATTGAATGTCCAAAGGGACTAGGACATTAGGAACATATTAAATGCGGCATGCTGTATCTAAGTTGATATTTGAAGATAACGGCTACTGGATACCCAGGAGGATCTGGATCTAATTCCAACACGAGCTGGAAGGAGAACACCTGTTTTCTGTCCCATTCTTGCGCATATTCTCATTATTAACTCATCCTCAGTATATTTATCCTCTTTGTTTGCCAATTTTCTTTCTGGCAAGCCATCCAAAAAGGAGAATATATCTGAATTTGCCAAATTAATAACATGCTGACTAATCAAGGGTCTTTACTTATCAATGGTGGGTACAGTGATATTGTGGCTAAAGCATTGCACTGACAATGGAGATCACAAGTTCAAATCCTACCACAGCAAGTAATGAAACTGAATTCTGAAAATCTGCTTATTTGTACGCTAGCACCAGAAGAAAATTAATACAAATCCTGCCAACTCTACCTCTTGGGATGAAAACATCAGTGGTTGTTTGTTCATTAATTTAGAAACATAGAAAATAGGAGTAGAAGTAGGCCTTTCAGCCCATTGAACCTGCTCTGCCATTCATTATGATCATGTCCAATCATCCAACTAAGTAACCTGTTCCCACTTTCTCCTCATATCCTTTGATCTTTTTAGCCCCAAGAGTTATATCTTATTCCTGCTTGAAAACATACAATTATTTGGCCTCAACTGCTTTCCATGGTAGAGAATTCCACAGGCTCAGCACTCTCTGGGTAAAGAAATTTCTCCTCATCTCAGTCTTAAATATCAGCAAGAGGTAAATAGATAAAAAGGGAGCAGTGAAAAATATCCTGAATCCAATAAGCATTACAAATTTCGATAGTCACCACTTGCTGTCTCTCCCAGACAGGATGTGGGGATGCTGACGTTGGACTGGGGTAAACACAGTAAGAGTTTTAATAACACCAAGTTAAAGTCCAACAAGTTAAAACTAATGGCATTTGCTACCAAATAAACCTGTTGGACTTTAACTTGGTGTTGGTAAAACTCTTACTGTGTTCTCCCAGACAGTGCAGAGTACTTTGATACTCAATCTCCTTCTGTAAAATTGCAACAGAGCTCTGAGAAAATCCTACATTTTTATAATCGTTCAATGTGGGCATCACTGGCTCGGCCAGCATTTAATGTCCATTTCGAATTGCCCTCGAGAAGGTGGTGGTGAGCCATCTTCTTGAACCACTGCAGTTCATGTTGTGTATGAACATTCATAATGCTGTTAGGTACAGGGTTTACTGGATTCTGACCCAGCGACATGAAGGAACGACATAGCTCCAAGTTAGGTCGGTATGGCTTGGAGAGAAACCTGCAGGTGGCGACATTCCTGTGCATCTGGTGCCCTTGTCCTTCTACTCTATTCATCTACATTCAGAGTCACAAAATTATTTCAGTGCAGGAGGCGGCCATTTGGTCCATCATGTCTGCACCAGCTCTCCAAATGGCACCTAGTGCCATTCTCTTGCCTTCGCCCCATAAAGCTTCACAATTATTCCTTTTCAAATACCAGTCTTTTGAATGCATCATTGAAACTGCCTCCGCAACACTCTCAGGCAATGCATTCCAAACCCTAGCCACCTGCGGCATGAAAAAACTTTGTGTCATATCACTTTTGCTTCTTTTGTCAATTACTTAAAATCTGTGCCCTCTCATTCTCGAACATTTCAAAGTGGGAAAAGTTTTTCCCTATCTACCCACCCAGATCCCTCAAGATTTTGGATACCTCTATCAGTTCTCCTCTCAGCCCTACTATGTCTGCTGTCCTTGTCCTTATAGATGGCAGCGGTTGTGGGTTTGGGATGTGCTGTCTAAGGGTCCCCTGTGAGTTCTTGTAGTTGGATCTTATAGATGGTATAAACTGATGCCACTGTGTGAATATTCGTGGATGGGGTGCCATTCAACTGGGCTTTGTCTTGGATGGTGTCAAGCTTGAATGTTGTTGGAGCTGCATTAATCCAGTTAAGTGGAGAGTATTACATCACGCTTTTGATTTGTGCCTTGTAAATTGTGGACAGGATTTAGGTAGTCAGCAGGTGAATTAATCGCCGCAGGATTCCTAGCCTCTGACCTGCTTTTGTAGCCACAGTATTTATGTGGCTAGTCCAGTTCAGTCTCTGGTCAATGGTAATCCACAGGATGCTAATAGCTGAAACAAAATCCCATCGGATACCCAAGGAACTTATTTATTAATGCTTTATAGATTAGGTCTGCCAAAGGCAAAATGATACAGCACTCCGACAAAGACTTAAAAGAACGGGGCATTTTGTGTCCGCATAATGCAACCTGGTCGATGGTTGTAACACGTTAAGTACAGGAATGAGAATAAAGACAACGTGATCTCTTCCAAGCTCATACACAAAGTAACAAGTAAAAGAGAAGCTGATACAAGATTTAAGTAAAACTAAGCACTTAAAACACCTGAAGGACCAATTCTCTCTCCTAAAACCTGGTTAAAATTGCAGCAACTGATTCTGGAACAGAACAAACAAGGCATTGGGTGTTTGGGGAACCTTTTCAAAACTGAAATGTTATTATGTATCTTTAACTTTTATACAATGCAGGAGCAGTGGAGCGGTGGGGGGGGGGGGGGGGGGGGGTCACATGAGATAACAGTGCTGCTGACACAAAGAACATGCAATTTCTCCACTGAATTCAGATTCTGATGAAGGGTACACTTAAAATATTACGCTTATCTTTATGAATGGTTGACTGTTGCATAGGGTTAACAACACTGGCTGGCTATTTTCCTGGAAATTTTGTCACATTGTAACCCTATCCCATTTCTCTATCTCCAATTATAATTTTAAATTGAAAATATTCAAAGCAAAGAAAAGAAACACAATTTACTACCCCTATGATTTTCCTTCCCTTTGGGTTGCTCACAGTAGCATGTGAAATTCATCTCCAATTCTGGAATATTGGAGGACAATCCAGGAGGATTTGCAATCGCTACTGCTATGTTATCAGCAATGTCCTTTCTTCTCCCTCCCCAAAATTATGTCAGGGATACTAGTTGAATATAAAAATAAACATATTCAATAAATTCCAGATTTATAATGTGAAATTGGCTTTTTGCAGCAATAACATCCAGCCAATGTAGCAATTCACCATTGCAATAACAACTCACGACTAGTTTATCAACATCCTAGAATAAATATTCAACCCACCTTATTTCATGAATTATCCAAGCTATGTCATAGAATCTCTGTGGTGCAGAAGGAGCCATTTGGCCCATTGAGTCTGCATCGACTCTCTAACAGAGCATCTTGCCCAGGCCCCATTCCCATAACCCCATGAATTTAGCCCACTAATCACCTTAACCCACACACCTTAGGACACAGCCAATCTACCTAACCTGCAAATCTTTAGATAGTGGGAGGAAACCGGAGCACCCGGAGGAAATCCATGCAGACACTGGGAGAACATGCAAACTCCACACAGACAGTCACCCAAAGCTGGAATCAAACCCGGGTCCTTGGCGTTGTGAGGCAGCAATGCTAACCACTGTGTTCCCCTATCCTTGATGGAGTTAGAGCACTTTCCCTCTATTTGCACCAAATGAAATCATTAAGTATACCATGGTTAAGTGTAGTACAGATTCTGGTGGTATACTGATATACCTGAACTCCAAACTTCAGGCAGTACCCTTCCATCATGAAACTTGTAAATGTCAATGTTCAGAGACACTCAAGTATATTCGTACAAGGAACTCAGAAAGTTAACATGGAGGTACAGCAAGCAAGTAGGAAGGCAAATGACATATTGACCTTTATTGCAAGGGGATTGCAGTGCACGAATAAAGAAGTCTTGCTACAATTCTACAGGGCTTGGTGAGACCACACTTGGTATGTGCAGTTTTGATTTCCATTTTAAGGAAGGAAGCTGAGTAAATTGGAACTATACTCTGGATTTCAGGAAAATGAGCGGTGATCTAATCAAAACATACAAGATTCTGAGAGGGTCTGACAGGGGAGCATGGAGATCATTTCCCCTGGCTAGGAATCAAGAACATTGGATGGAGGAAAAAGGATACAGTCTCTGGATAAGGGTGGATCATTTAGGACTGAGATAAGGAAATATTTCTTCACTTCAAGGGCTGTGAATCTTTCAAGAATTGAATGACGGGGCAGACACAGCAGGCAGTATGGTCTACTCCTGCTCCTATCTCTTGCATTCATTGCCCACACCATCACCTTTTCAAGGGCAATAAGGGATGGGCAATAAATGCTGACCTAGCCAGCGATGCCCACTTCCCGGAAATGATTTTTAAAAAAATCCTGTTATCGCTTGAGTAATATTGCCAATTTAGGGCTATGTAATAAACAATATATACATAGGGACTTAAGCCCGCCAAAAGAGATTCAAATTTCCCCCAGCTGATGGACCCGCAACAGTTGTCAACCAACCTCATCTCGACAGTCTAAACTGGTTTCAAAACTCTTTCCCATTATGAGTTTTCTATCATAGAATTGCATTTTAATTTGGTTTTTTCATCCATGAATGCAATATCCAAACTCTAGAGCGTTGTCCAAATACAATCCACAACATAATGTTGGTGGCAAAGAAGACAACCTACATTAGTGGGCAAATATCCACCACAACCAGCAGCACCTGTCATCACATTGTTATGAAGAAATGAGTACACACAGTCTCGGAAATTCACCAACAATGCAGTAATAAAGTCATGAAATTCTGTTCAGAGGAAAGAATCAGCACCCATGATGTGCAAGATTATTGACTTTTTAAACAGCTGTCTGAAAAAATATACTTTGGCAGTATTCAGTTTGGACATGAATCACCACTCACTGTATATTCAACCAGTGTGTTGAGAAATAAATTAGATCCTGATATTTCCTACAAATTGGGATTCCATACTTGAACTTCTTGACTTCAGACCAGGCTTTCTAAACACCCAAAATCTACCAACCATTTGTCAAATTGCACAATCTAGTTTGACAAGATCAACCAAAGAACTTATTGTGATTTAGGTTTAATAAGTAGAGGTCCTGTATAAGTTATTAATTCTTACACTTTCATATCTGGCACTGATAAGGGAACATGCCACTATATATTTTGTGGGTGGTGCTCCTCGTCTTTTCAGATCCACTGCTTTGGCAATGACCAGCTAGACATTTAATTGTGGGAGGAGAGGCCATATCTGTCTTTAAGTGCACATCCAGCAATGCTGTTTATATTCAATGTGTGTGTTAAATGAATACAACGTATGACAAACATTGGCTGTTGAAGTTACACATGCTTGTTTCGGGATGGGTGGTCAGCATTCGAAGGGGGAGATTTTTGGATACTATAGTCAAGAATGAGAAACGGTACTCATTGTTTGGGAACCAATTTCATTAACTGAGCCAATGATGATCTATACACAAGTACTCTATTGGTGAGGTCAAAAGTGTTATTTTCCAGAAAGTCAGTTGATTAAGGATAGAATAGGAGCCAACCTTTACAAACTTTTCCAAGCATTTATTTACAGAGTTCCACATTACAAGCATACACATCCTAACTCAACAACTACAGTTTCATTTCTGTCTATTTATAGGGGTGCAAGTAATGCCCACCACCTGTGCACAATTAAACACAATTAATATACAATCACCAAACACACCATCAACCAAATAATTCCTTTCACTGCAATCAGCATTGATAATTTCAATTTGTTTTCATTAACAGGATAACATATGTTGCTAGTGAAATTAGATAACTGCTCAACCAGCATCTATGATTGAATTTTGGTGAACAAATTCTAAAATCTCTCGACTGCAAAGTAATGACTGGAAATTCCCTTTCCTCCAATTAATGAGTAGATTTGGTGAGATGTTTTTTAAGTGGAGCTCCCTTGCCGAAAGATAACAACAGTAGAAATTCGCTGCCTGCCTGCCTGCTTCCAACATAACAGCTGCCTCAAAAGCTGACAAGACAGAAGCACAAGAGGATGCCTGTTTGAGTTGCTTACTTTAAGAGAATAACCACATCACTCAAATGCTAAACTACAGAAAAGAAATTCAGCATCGTACACAAAGAAGTCAATGCATCAATGTCTTTCATTGAAGAGGGTAGAAACCATTCATAAATGTCAGGGAAGACCTCAGCAACTCAATGGATAAATTGCGTTCAGTATTACCAGTTCGAAAAGCCTCTGGTTCGACACTGAATTAGCTAAACTCAGCCAGGGCAATAATTGAGATAGTAGACCTTTGAACAAAGTTCAGGGAAAATTGTTCAGAGTTCCCCATTCCTAATTGTTATCAGTAATCCCTAGCAGGAAAATCATGCTTATGAATATTAGACAAGAATAGGATGAGGCTATGCTTGATTTGGCAGGTTGCCTGCCAGATTTAAATGATGTGGAGATGCCGGCGTTGGACTGGGGTAAACACAGTGACATTTATAACAACACCAGGTTAAAGTCCAACAGGTTTATTTGGTAGCAAATACCATTAGCTTTCGGAGCGCTGCTCCTTTGTCAGATGGAGTGGAAATCTGCTCCATTCCACTCCATCTGACGAAGGAGCAGCGCTCCGAAAGCTAATGGTATTTGCTACCAAATAAACCTGTTGGACTTTAACCTGGTGTTGTTAAAACTGTTACCAGATTTAAATGAAGCAGGGTCTAGTCACCACCAGTCAGAGAGTCATAGAGATTTACAGCATAGAAACAGGCCCTTCGGCCCAACTTGTCCAAGCCACCTCTTTTTTTAAACCCTCAAGCGAGTCCCAATTGCCCATGTTTGGCCCATATCCCTCTATACCCATCTTACCCATGTAACTGTCTAAATGCTTTTTAAAAGACAAAATTGTACCCGCCTCTACTACTATCTCTGGCAGTTTGTTCCAAACACTCACCATCCTCTGTGTGAAAAAATTGCCCCTCTGGACCCTTTTGTATCTTTCCCCTCTCACCTTAAACCTATGCCCTCTAGTTTTAGACTTTCCTACCTTTGGGAAAAGATATTGACTATCTACCTTGTCTATGCCCCTCATTATTTTATAGACCTCTATAAAATCACCCCAAGCCTCCGATGCTCCAGAGAAAACAGTCCCAGTCTATCCAGCCTCTCCTTATAACTCATACCGTCTATTCCAGGTAGCATCCTAATAAATCATTTTTGCACTCTTTCTAGTTTAATAATATCCTTTCTATAATGGGGTGGCCAGAACTGTACACAGTATTCCAAGTGTGGCCTTACCAATGTCTTGTACAACTTCAACAAGACGTCCCAATGTTCTGACCAATGAAACCAAGCATGCCAAATGCCTTCTTCACCACTCTGTCCATCTGTGACTCCACTTTCAAGGAGCTATGAACCTGTACCCCTAGATCTCTTTGTTCTATAACTCTCCCCAATGCCCTACATTAACTGAGTAAGTCCTGCCCTGGTTCGATCGACCAAAATGCATCATCTCACATTTATCTAAATTAAACTCCATCTGCCATTTGTCAGCCCACTGGCCCAATTGATCAAGATCCCGTTGCAATCCTAGATAACCTAATTCACTGTCCACTATGCCACCAATCTTGGTGTCATCTGCAAACTTACTAACCATGTCTACTAAATTCTCATCCAAATAATTAATATAAATGATAATATAAATAAATAACAGTGGAACCAGCACCGATCTCTGACACCACTGGTCATAGGCCTCCAGTTTGAAAGACAACCCTCTGCGACCACCCTCTGTCTTCTATCATCAAGCCAATTTTGTATCCATTTGGCTACCTCACCCTGGATCCTGTAACATTTAACCTTATGCAACAACCTACCATGTGATACCTTGTCAAAGGCTTTGCTAAAGTCCATGTAGATAACATCAACTGCACTGCCCTCATCGACCTTCTTGGTTACCCCTTCAAAAAACTCAATCAAATTTGTGAGATATGATTTTCCACTCATAAAGCCATGCTGACTATCCCTAATCAGTCCTCGTGTCTCTAAATGCCTGTAGATCCGGTCTCTCAAAATACCTTCCAACAATTTACCCACCACAATATGAGGCTCACCGGCTTGTAGTTCCCAGGCTTTCCCCTGCAGCTCTTCTTAAACAAAGGCACAACATTTGCCACCCTCCAATCTTCAGGCACCTCACTTGTGACTATCGATGATTTAAATATCTCTGCTAAGGGACCTGCAATTTCCTCCCCAGCCTCCCACAGCGTCTTGGGATACACTTCATCAGGTCCCGGGGATTTATCTATCTTGATGCACTTTTAAAATTCCAGCACCTCCTTCTCTGTTACATGTACACTCCTCAAGACATCACTATTTATTTCCCCAAGTTCCCTAACATCCATGCTTTTCTCAGCATTGAATACTGATGAGAAATATTCATTTAGGATTTCATCCATCTCTAGTGAATCTGCACATAGATGACCTTTTTGATCCTTAAGAAGTCTTACTCTTTTGCCCTTTATGTATTTGTAGAAGCTCTTTGGATTTTCCTTTGCCTTATCTGCCAAAGCAATCTCATATCCCCTTTTTGCCCTCCTGATTTCTCTCTTAACTCTACTCCTACACCCTCTATACTCTTCAAGAGTTCCACTTGATCCCAGCTGCCTATGCATGTCATGTACCTCCTTCTTCTTCTTGACCAGGGCTTCAATATCCCGAGTCATCCAGGGTTCCCTACTTCTACCAGCCTTGCCCTTCACTCTAAGAGGAATGTGCTTACCCTGAACCCTGGTTAACATACTTTTGAAAGCCTCCCACTTACCAGACGTCCCTTTGCCTTCCCACAGACTCCCCCAATTAACTGTTGAAAGTTCCTGTCTGATACCATCAAAATTGGCCTTGTCCCAATTTAGAATTTTAACTTTTGGGCCAGACCTATCATTTTCCATAGCTATCTTAAAACTAATGGAATTATAGTCACTGGTCCCAAAGTGATCCCTCACTAACACTTCTGTCACCTGTCCTCCCTTATCTCCCTTGAGGAGGTAAAGTTTTGCCCCCTCTCTAGTCAGGCCATCCACATACTGAATGAGAAATTCCTCCTGAATACACTCAACAAATTTCTCTCCATCCAACCCTCTAATACTATGGCTGTCCCAGTCAATGTTGGGAAAGTTAAAATTCCCTACTAGTACCACCCTGTTTTTCTTGGCGCGATCTGTAATCTCCTTACATATTTGCTCAGTCAGCTGATCAGTACATCAATGGATTGCCCAAAAGTGGAAACAAAACCATTTTTTTCCAAAGGAACAAAAGAGTACAAATTATGTTGAAGGAAGAGTTTTTTTTGTGTGCAATCAGTGATCAAGATGCCGCTAGTTTTCAAAAGTGATTTGTTTTCTCAGGTTTCTTGCTCCAACTCAGGTTCACATGTGAAATCTGACATGAACAAATGCAACCAGGCAGCGTTATAGAATACAAGGTTTTAAAAATTCCTCTTCTGATTTAAGAGTGGCAAACTGCTGCAGTTTTTAAATAGGTTTGTCATAAAAATAAGCATTTTTAATCAGGGTAATTGTTTGTGACTACCCAATTTTAAATAACTGAAATTGCAAAGTCTCTGATAATGCTATAGAACATTTTGATGACTTGTTGGATTTGGCTGACCGTATTGCTGCATCTTCACAGGGTAGACACAGGATTGGGAGACCTGTTCACATAAAGACTGCAATAGTAATGGAAGTTGCCGTCTTTCTGGGCATAAAACATGACAGAGATGGAGTGGCGGGGAGAGGAAAAAGCTCTGTAAGATGCCATCTACCAAGTAGGAGCTGGGTTTGTCGGTGCTCCTTGACAGGAGGTTCCTGGCAAACCAGCCAATGCAGACACCCTCTCAATATGCATCCTCATCAGTTTTCTCCTCTATGCTACCCCAAAGTCCTCAGCTGAGATCCTTGCAGCAGAACACATCATCCTCCAGGGAACTGGCACACAAACCAGCCTTTGTCCTAATCTGGCTGCAGGGCATTCATGCATAGGGACTCGCCACGTGCAGATCCCACTCGAAACTAACTTCTAAGATATGCACAGTGTCAGTATCAACTAGTGGCTGAGTGTGTCAGATCAAGCAACATGAACTCTTCCTCAATACAGTAGTGCTGCCCTCTCTTCCTTCTGGGTGTGGTGTGGCTGGGCAGGCAGCAGCTCTCAGGTGTCAGAAAGCAGAATATCAGAAAGGGGAAGGTTGAGATGAGGAGAGGAAATTGTGAGCTGAAAAGCAAGAGGTCCATGATCACACCATCAGCAGTTTGCACATCATGCCAGATAGCAGGATGAGGGTGTGCTGGGAGTTGACAGGGCCAGAAGGCAGGAACATACCATCATCCTCAATGTTCTTAATGATGTCAGATGCCGTGGGCAGTCAGCCCCATGGTACAGAGAACCATCTCTTCCATAGGGTTCAGGAGCTGCAGGCATCCTTGTTCCCCGCTGGTTCTGTTCTGCACCCTTCTATTGTATCCCACCTTGTCCTGCAAGAAAGAGAGAGAAAGCAGAAGGTGAGTGATTGTGGGGCACTGTGTTTGGTGATGTGCCTGCCACAGCTGAACAGCTGGATCAATGTGGAGGCGGCAAAAGGTGGATGTGAGATTGGCATCACTGGAATGTGGGTGAGGGGGAGGTGGAGTATCTAGATGTTAGGCACAAGTCCTGGGTGCTAGAAGTGCTGCCAGGTGAATGAAGGGGGAGTGGTGCATTCAGCAGCATGAAACAGTGGTGCGGTGGATATGAGATGTCATGTGAAGGTGCCTTCACAGACCTTTACCCTTGTGAGGTCATTACATTTTGTGTTGCACTGCTGATAGGTCCTTGGGGCCAGACCCCTTGCACTGACTTCCACAGCTAACTACTCCCATCCTGGTTGGAGAGTGGCCACACTCCACGGAAACATGGCCTCCCTCCTCCTCTCCACTTTCACCACTAAGGTCTCCAGCTCCATAGCCATGAACCTGGGAGTCCGCTTTCTGTCCTGACGTTCAATTTTTCTTGTTTAAAATTGCAGCCTCCTGTGATTCAATGCAGCTTCCCTTTAGGAAGGAATCATGCAATCAACACAAGTTGCTCAGTCTCCTGCTGAATACTCAGGCAGCCAACAGAGCAGATCCCACTCAAACTTACAGTCAAGCAAATGAGGTGACAACATCAAGTTTGCATGCTGCCTGCCTCAATAACAAGGGGCACAGACAGGTAGAAAATCACAGCCTCTCTGTCTGAAAAAGGGCCATAACCAATTTTTAGCCCCCATCTTTTCTGGCAGACCTTTTCTGCATGACAAAAAATAAGGTTTGCGAACCTCATAAAAAAAGAGGAAGGACCATGTGTTCAGACACATACAACAGTAACATGCTATTAACACCATCAATAACAGGAGGAAGGCTTCTCTTAGTCAGGAACAAATAACTTTTATTTAAATATTTCTCAAAATTTTGATGAGATGATGATAAAGTTGAAGCATTTAGGATTGTGCAAAGTGTAGTATTTAACTCATTTCCTCCAATGTTTCGGGTTTTTTTGTCATTGTAGTATTAATCCAGTACAGACCGAGTTTCCTGTTCATTGAATGCTTTTTCTTTCACTGCATGAAGTTTCTTTTGCCTTTATAAATCGATGAGGAATGTATACACTCCTTTCTTCCAGCTGATCAAAGCCAGACAGGTTTTATGTTTCTTTGCTTGCCTGTATCCACTGAACCCTCTCAAGGCAGCTGCTAAACAGTTAAAGCAGGGTCTGATTCTACCCCAACACTCGCTCCTGACAGCTGGTTCACTTTACCAATACACACACTCGCGTCAGGGGGAACTTTCTCAGAATACAAGACAGAAATTTCTTTAAAACCCCTGCGCTTTATTCTGGCTCCTCTCAAGGCAGCTGCTAAACAATTCCATTGGTTTTAACATTTCTTCCTCTCATTCCAGCCATAATTGCCCTCACTGTGGGATCCCATCAGCTATCTGAATGGTCACCGATTCACCTTTTTATACCCCTTTTCCCCATAATGTAGAAATAATCAAGTTAAGGCGCCAATATCCTAACCATTGAGCCCGAAAAAACAGGTAAGAAGCAGGTTTTCTGCCAACAGCTGACTTACATACTGCATTTATAAAGTGCTGATAGTATATTAATCCCAGGTGCAAATCATCCTGGTGTTGGTTCTGCTTACCTCCATGTTTGATTTATTTTTAATGACCAATTCTTCAATCTTGTTTTTTTTTTAAACACCATCAATTTCAGCTACCCATTATACATGGTTTGTATAGTCATTATGTTACCACTATTTCCTCCTTCTGTAAGAACATAGGAAATAGGAGAGGGAGCAGAGCATAAGGTCCATTGAGGCTGCTCAGTCATTCAGTAAGATTACAGTTGATCTTGAGTTTCAACTCCACTTCCCTGCCTGCTGCCCCATATCCTCTGATTCCCTGAGAATCCAAAAATCAGTCCACCTCAAACTTAAATATATTCAGTGATGTCACAGCCACATCTCTCTGGGGTAGAGAATTCCAAAGATTCGCAACTCTTTGAGTGAAGAAATTTCTCCTCATCTCAGTGTTAAATGATCAGCCCTTATCCTGAGACTTTGACCCTGTGTTCTAGATATCGCAGACGGGGTAAACAATGTCTCAGTACCTGCTCTGAATGTTTCAATGAAATCACCTCTCTGCACTCCAAATATAGTCCCAATTTATTCAGCCTCTCATCATAGGACAACACTCTTACACCAGGCACCAATCCAGTGAATGTTCACTCTACTCCTCCAATGCAGTATACCCTTCCTTAAACATGGAGATCAAAATTGTACACAGTATACAGGTGTAATCTCACCAAAGCCCCATATAATTGTAGCAAGACCTCTTCATTCTTATACTCTAATCCAATAAAGGCCAACATGTCATTTGCTTTCCAAATTGTTTGCTGTACCTAACTTTTTCTGTGAAAATTCTTGAAATATAGAAAAATAAACCTTCCACAGATATAAGAAAATAAGCGTGGATTTACTGAAGAGCATCTCACCCCCTACCCCACCATAAACTCTAATCATGAAACGTTATTCAAGTCAAATAAGTTTCATTCCAATGCTGATATTCCTATAGTCAAAAAGAAGTGGGTCAAGATATAACTAGGGTCTGTAGTCTCTGCTTCTCTTTTTCCTGACGGCAGTCTGGTCCCAAGACAACTAGCATGCTCTTGTTTAAGAGGATCAGCATACTTTATTGATAGACAACTCGCTCTATCAGTAGCAGCCTTCAGACAACTTTAGTATCATCAATTTGATAACTGTGGTGTCACCTGTCCACAAAAGGGTCGATTGACCATATAGCAGCGATGAGAAAATTGAAGAACCACTTAGATTGCCACCAAACCCAATCTGACAAGACCATTTGCCCACATATGGTTCGTGTCAATTTGATTCAGTTGATAGCACTCTCACCTCTGGTTCTGAGTTTGTGCCTCACTACTCCAATATAGAACTGAGGAACTGCTAGCTTATTGGTGCTCCATAATTTGGGTATACATTAAACCAATTTAACTTTTCAGAAGGAAATCAAAGATGCTCTGAAAAAAAAGAGCATAGAGTTGAACTGGTCTTTTGGCCAACATTCCTAACTCAAAATCAGATGCATTTAATGATTCATCTCATTGCTGTCCATTGAACATTGGTAAAGTGGGAATGGCTGCCATATTTGCCTACATAACAAGATTTAATGTATTTCAAAAGCAGTTACATTTTTTGAAGTATTCTGAATTATAGCACCTCATCATGTCAGAACGTGATGATTATGGTCATCAGTTATAATTATCATGTGGTGGTCAAAAACTACATACCTCTTCACACATTGGTCTTACCACTCCATTCTTTATAAGTTGTTATAGATAAAGTACTAACCCATGAAACATTTGTGGCCCCTGTTACTTTGATAGGATTTTCTGAGTTTTTGCATCTAAAAACCTGACAAAGGGAGATCGTTTGCTTCTTTAAAAAGCATAACTATCTCAGACAGTCTAAAATGTAATTCTTATGCAAAGGACAGGAAGTTTCCATTTGTATCTATTACCAGCTGTTTGAAAGCAAAACCTGTCAGCAGTAAACGTGCCGAGTTCTAACTTGACGCAAAGCTGTGACAGGTATGGGTAAATGCATGGTCCTTTCACATGCAGATATGCTGCTGTCACTGCTAAACCCCAAGAGCTGTGATATCCTGTGGTGCTAGAAACACAGATAGCACTATTCTTGAAAGGGAATCTCTGGAATGATATGATGGTAGTTTTGCCACTTTTGCCATTGAAAGACTGCAGTATTCAAGATACTCAAGAAGTAATTGCAATTGATTTTCTCTTATCCCAAGGTGCAGATACTCAACCCTTCCTAGGACAGCATCAATTAAGATCTCTCAGCCTATTAAGAGGAGACCTGGAAAAGTCGGCATGGTTAATTTGTCCAAATGAGCAGCATGGTCCAGACGACATCTCTGACACTCACTAACAGCCCATTTTGTATATACAGCCTGGCTGTGTTCATGATATTTTCAGAAAGAGTCAAGTCTCATTTAGGGGTAGGTCCAGGACAAAACCATCATCAGAAGTCAACTGACTTGGTCACAAGTAAGAATCAATGATGCATATACAGGGCCATGGAGGGATCGTTTAATGATATCACGTGAAATGATGGAGTCCAGTGTGGAAAGGTGAATGGCAATCTTCCTTTTAAGATCCTATCCTAGGTAGTGAACCAATTTTTAGTGAACCAGTGCTACCATTACTATGTATATTCAGAAATAAGATCAACAGTGTTCACACAATTACGACAAGTGAAATAAAATTAAAACTGAATTAAATTAGATGGAGGAAATTGCCATGAGCTATAGTTGGCAGTCAGATCCAATATTTTAAACCTCATAAGTCACTAACTCTGTAGACTTCAATTCATCCAGCTTTTATGACTATCAGCTGGTTAAACTTAATTTACTTCAATTATTTAACAAAATACTGCATTATTTTGCTATGTTAAAGGTGCTACACAAATGAAAGCTGTTGTTACGTGTTTGAATTCCCATCAGATCTGTAAACTAAAGCAAGTGTTTAAATCTTGTTAGTAATTGCAACACATCAGGAAACAATACAAATAATGGGATGCAGTTCAGTAATGATTCTATTAACATTATAATTTATAAATCTCTACATTAGTACCCGTGCAATTTAATAACATTAAGAAAGTCAAAACATTTATTCAGAATTTTGTTTCAACTGACACAATGTCAGTGGGCTCAGTGGTTTGCTCACAGAGCCAGGGACCCAGGTTCAATTCTGGCTTTGGCTGATTGTGCAAACTCCACACAGACATTCTCCCTGTGCCTGCGTGGATTCCTCCGGGTGCTCCGGTTTCCTCCCAGACTCCAAAGATGTGCAGGTTAGGTGGGTTGGCTATGCCAAATGGCCCCTTTGTGTCCAAAAGATGTGTATTAGCCATAGAAAAATGTGCATGGTTACAGGGATAGTGTGAAGGTCCAGGTAAGATACTCTTCAGAGAGTTCATAGAATCCCTACAGTGCAGAAGGAGACCATTTGGCCCATTGAGTTTGCACCGACCACAATCCCATCCAGGTTCTATACCCACAACCCCACATATTTACCCTGCTAATCCTCCTGACACTAGGGTCAATTTAGCATGGCCAATACAACTAACCTGCACATCTTTGGACTGTGGGAGGAAAACGGGGCACCCAGAGGAAATCCATGCAAACACAGGGAGAATGTGCAAACTCCACACAAACAGTGACCTGAGGCCGAATTGAATCCAGGTCCCTGGCGCTGTGAGGCAGCAGTGCTAACCACTGTGCCACCGTGCCACCCCTTTTTTTTTCTCTGCAGGAATGAAGTTTAAACATACTGGTGCAGACTCAACAGGCTGAATGGCCTCCTTCTGCACTGTAGGGACACAAATTTAACTTCTCTTCAATGACACTAGGAACCAAAAATTCAAAGAACACAAAGCCTATCAGAAAATTCCAAACATTTTAACAGCTTTCCATGGGAAAACGACAAAGTGATCTGATGAGCAAAAGGCCAAGTGGAGGAAGGAAGATGAACAGAAAGTGAAAAAGATTAAGAAAAAAGAGGATCAACACTTGTTGGAGGGTGCAATTACAATATGCAACATAAACTGTCCAAGCAGGTGTGGACATAATTTATATTGGCAATATAAAAATAAGGGCAAAATTAATTATACTAAAATAGGGGCTGAGTTAATTTTGCATGCCCTGGTCTATTAATCTCTACCCTTTAACTCTAATTTAGCTGAAGACTCAATTTGGTCTCGACTCTCCGCATCAGATCAGCCAATTTACTAATAATGATGTTGCATCTAGCTTGTCCATCACGCTTTGTATAAAACACCAATAGGCAAAAGCTAGTGACTTTCTGCTCTTTTTCGAAGATCGAGACAAATAGTCCTCTTCACAGAGAAGGAAGCCGAGCAGCTGCTAAGCTAGATAAGTTCTTAACAGAAACATCTGTTATTCTTCAACTAACCTGAAAATATATAAGCCACGAAAAAAACCTTGTCTGATATGTATTCAAAAAAAATTGCAAAGCGTGAACTCGAAGAAGCAACATCATTGAAAAGGGTCCGCTCTAGGGTGACTCTGGATCTCAGGTTGAAATGTGACACTCAAGCCACAAGAAAACAGGATGAAAAGCAACTTTCAAAGTGGTTGCAAGAGATCTGTATGGAACTGACATTTTGGATGTAAAATTTCTTAATCTCTCAGTAGCAAAAGTATTCCGTATCATGGCATCCAGAATTTATATAACTTTATATACACAATCTAATAAATTAATCCACTGACCTCTCACTTAATTACACAAAGTCAGCAAGAAACACATCTAAATCTCATGAACAAGTGTGCTCAATATAGCTTAAAGAGGAAATATGCACATAGTTTTAGCAAAACTCATTTAAATTGTAAAGTTGTCAAGAATACTAATGGGCTTTTTTGCCAGGACAAGTAGCTTAGACTATCTGCGCTGTATCAACTACATATGAAAACATAAATAGGTAAACTTTGGTATATGTACTAAGTAAACCACAGCTATTAAGAGAATTCACACTGGAACTATAAAAATCTTTCATAGAACTGATGCTTCACCTTGTGCGTAAAATTAATGAATAATCCGAAATTAATTTGAATGGCCAATTCTTCTAGTGCAATTTTATATATTTCAGAATCTTAAAAATAAACAACAAATACAATGCTGGGTTTCCAGATCGGAGAACTAAGCTTCCTGCAGAGAAGGAACAACTCCCTGAAAAGCTTTTCCTTCAATCGTGTTCAAATTCAAGACATGTTGTGTGACCCTCCCCAAATCTGGAAGTCTTGAAGGATTTGGACTTTTATTCAAAAAAGTGTTGAGATTTATTGAACACAGCAATGGCAACCAACTCATTGAAGACAACTTGAGCATTGGAATAGATGAAGGTGATTTATGATGTTTGAAAATAGCAGGAAAAGCAAAACAAACAAATGAGAACTAACGAGGGAACCATCAATATTAAGAAACGAAAGCTCTTGATTGGGAGAAAATAAGAAATGTGTTTTTGAATGACTGGACGGAATGAGACTTTTATTATCCCTTTGACAGGCTTGAGAGGTCAAAATGTGGTGATTTAAGTACTACACTGCAATCTGAATGAGTTGAACAACATGGAACAAGGTTAAATAATGAGTGGAAAGGATCACTGCAGTGGAGGAGAAATAGACAAGGAAAGAAACTGAGTTTGAGGTAATCAAGATTATCTGTAACTTTAAGCACAGGATTTGCTAGAAAACCTGAAAGCCGTGAAGACAACATTGGTGAAGGACCATAACTGTAACTTCTTTAGCCATGCATGGTGCTGGACATACCCAATAAAAAATGAATCACCAAAGCTTATTGTAGATGGTACATAAGATGCACCAGAGGTGGATGGGGTACCAACAGAGTGGGCTGTTTTGTTCTGGATGGTGTCAAACTTTTTTACAGCTGCACTCATCCAGACATCACACTGCTGACTTGTGGTTTGTAGATGGTGCATAGGCTTTGGGAGTCAGGAGGCGAGATACTCGCTGCAGAACTCCCAGCCTCTGACCTGCTCTTGTAGCCACAATATTTAGGTGGCGAGGGATTGAAGGTTTGACACTCTTTCATCAGAGACTGTCATTGTCTGGTACTTGTGTGGCACGAATGATAATTCTCAGCCCAAAGCTGTTGTCATTGTCCCATTGTCCAAGTCATGCTGCATGCAGACAAGGACTGCTTCAGTATCTGGGGAGCTGCAAATCGGGCTGAACATCTCCACCTTGTGATAGAGGGAAGGCCATTAATGAAGTAGCTGAAAATGGTTGACCCGAGGAAACTGCCCTGATGAACTTCTGCAGCAATGTCCTCAGGTTGAGATGATTGGTCTCTAACAACGATAGCCATCTTCCTTTGTGGGAGGTATGATTCCAACCAGTGGAAAGTTTTGCTCCAAATCCCTGTGACTTCAGTTTGCCGGGGCTCCTTGATGCCACACTCAGTCAAATGCTGCTTTAATGCTAAGGGCAGTCACTCATCCTCACCTGTGGAATTCAACTGTTTCATCCAGGCTTGGAGCAAGATCATTATATGATCCAGAGATAGTAATGTCTGGAAGTGAACTGATCAGCATTGCTTGATAGTACTAAGATACCTTCCATTCCATTGCTGATAATGACAGCAGATCGATGGGTATGCAATTGGCTACATTAGATTTGTCCTGTTAGTGGTGGACAGGACATACTTGGGCAATTTCCACTTTGTCAGGTACATTCCAGTGTCATACCTGTACTGGAATATTTCAGCTAGAGGTATGGCTCATCTTGGAGCACAAATCTTCATGACTACAGCCAGAATGTTGTCAAGGACCATAGCCTTAGCATTCAGCTGTTTCTTGATATCACATGGAGTGAACTAAATTGGAAAAAGATTGGCTTCTGTGATGTTGGGGATCTCAGGAGGAGGCAGAAATGGATCAGCTACTTGGCACATCTGCCTGTAGATGGTGGTGAGCATATCAGCTCTGTCTTCTGCACACATGTGCAAAGATGCTTTGAACAGAGTTGGAAAGATGCATAGTATAGCCATGATGATTGCCTGTGGAACAATTAAGTTTTACTGCTAACCTTTCAAGTTGGTGAATCATGCAAGAATTAATAGCAGCTGTCATAAATTTAGAATCTACTTCATGCAAAGATCAACTTTTAATTTGACTGCCAGAGATCAAGACACAGACTTCTCCAGACTCACCAGGGCCATCCATCATCGATTTGTACAGGTTTAATAAAGACTCACCTTTTTCTTTTTCAAACACGGCATAAGGCCAGGTGAAAGGTCATGTGTGCAACAGTTCTGCTCGGAATTGTATATCAGAGTTCATCACAGATTAAATCCTGACAAGAATAGGTTGAGATTTTAAAACTTTAAACAAAAGTGCAGCCTGGTTTAGTTAAACTTCAACCAAATAGCTGCAAGTTGAATAAAGTGCAATTAAATTCCTAAGCCTCATTCTTCCCTAAAACAGAGCTGAAAAATGAACTCAATTCATACCATAAATTCTTCATGCTCAAGGACTGACTATGGTGTTATCTTACATCAATCACCTCGATTGAAATATTACTGTAATGATGCTGGCACCACATAAAATACATATTTAAAACTTTAAAAATAAATTGCTGGAATTTTGTATAATCTATCTGAATTCTATAATTTGAAATTAACTTACCAAACAGTGCGAGACTGCTGGCACAACCCATCATTTAGGGCTTTTGCAAAGTGCAGAAGCAAACAGTACAAGCTATCAATTGAGTTTGTCTTTCTCAATTTCCTTATTTCAATTTCTTATTCTTCCATTACGTTTCTAGAGTCAGTTATGGCACAGTAGGAGCCCAATCAGGCCATGAAGTCCATGCTCGTTCCGCAAGCAGAGCAATCCACTCAATATCACTCTCACACTCAATCCCTTTCGCCCTGCAAGTTTATTTCCTTCAATTGCCTATCCAGTAGCCTTTTGAAATTATTGATTGTTTCCACTTCCATCAGCCTTGTGGGCAGCAAGTTCCAGGTCATTACAACTCACTGGGTAAAAAAGTTCTTCCTCACATTCCCCCTGCATTTCCTACCCAAAATATTACATCTGTGTCCCCCTAGTCCTTACACCATCAACTAATTGGAAGAGTTTTTTTCTTTGTCTACCTTATCTAAGCCTGTCATAATCTTGCACACCTCTATTTAAACTCCCCTCAATCTCCTTTGCTCCAAGGAAAACAACCCATGCCTTTAAATCTAATCTTGTTACTAAGACCCCCATCCCTGGAACCATTCTGGTAAATCTCCTCTGACCCTCTAAAAGGTGTTCACATCTTTTCTGAAGTGTGGTGACCAGAATTGAAACTAACCCTCTAGCTGAGGCCTAACTAGAACTTTACAAAGGTTCGGCATAATTTCCCTGCTTCTGTACTCAAAGCCACTATTGGTATATGGAGATCCCATATGCTCTGCTAACCACTTGAACAAAGAAAGAACAAAGAAAATTACAGCACAGGGACAGGCCCTTCGGCCCTCCAAGCCTGCACCGACCATACTGCCTGACTGAACTAAACCCCCTACCCTTCCGGGGTATTGACATTAATTCAGAACACTCTTAAACCAAATTTAAAACTTGCTTAATACGTCTTGCCACTTTCAAAGATCAATGCACATGCACCCCTAGGTCTCCCTGTTCCTGTACTCTTGTGCCATGAAATCTATATCTCTCCCTATCCTTTCTGCCAAAACACATTACCTCACACTCCTCTGTATTAAATTCTATCTGCCAATTGTCTGCCTATTCTGCTAGCCTATGTCCTGTTGCAGGAAGTTTGCATAATCTTCACCGTTTGTTACTCCTCCAAGTTTGCTATCATCAGCAAATTTTGAAATTTTACTTTATACTCCAAGATCCAAGTCATTTGGGTATAGCAGATAATGCAGTGGTCCCAGCACTGACCCTGGGGGAACAACATTGCCTACAACCCTCCAGTCCAAAAAACAAAGCTACCATGACTCACTACTTTCTGTCCTTTAACCAATTCTTTATCCAATTGGACAGCAACCTTCCAAGCTACCAAGAACTTCAATTTTGTTAATCAACCATTTAATGTGATATCTTGTCAAATGCTTTCCTAAAATCCATACAGTAATATCAGTATTTTGACATATTCCATTCTATGGCAAACAATCTCTCACTAACTTGTGGAGCTTTGGCTTTTCAAAATTCCATGTAGTCAACACACAACTCCACATAAAATGACAGATTTAAAAATGTTCCCACTAAAATGTCTTTTGATATGTATTCAGTTTTCTTTCAAAAATTATGGCTTCAAGGGACTATTAAAAACAAATCTTTTTTTTTCTGATGCTGAGAGTTTGAAATGACAGCAAATGATTCAGCTATGGCACTTAGAAGTAAAGATCCCTTCCGGTGTGCATCTCATTCATGAGAAGTCTTGAGAAACTAACTGCTGTTTTGTTTTCAGTGAACGAGCTAAAGCAAAAGACAATGCAGGTTGAAACTTAAACAAATCATAAAATAGCTTATGCAACTTCTGTATTACTATTGTCACTGCAATTACTGTTGTCAGCATGAAGAATGCTTCGTCAAAATCCAGTAACTATGTATTGGGATGCAACTATCAGTGTGCAATTTGTTGCTTCCGATCCCAGAAACTTTTGTTGCTGACATTAACAGATAAAATGTTTTGTGACGTTTTGTACCCAGTATTTTAACAGGCAGTGACTGACTCAAAATGCACGTGCTAAAATAATGGACAAAGGGGCATCGTACTCGCAAAGTAAGCATTTCTCTGCTCGTGTCTATTTCTACGCCACAGCATTTCAAGAAATTCTACATAACACAGAACGTCGTTTTGATTAATTCCACCCAAGAAAATAAAACATTGTGCTATTGTTTATTAGAAATACCCGAGAAAGATTTTATCTGTTTGCTAAGTTATTACATAAACATGATAATAGAGAATAGGTGCAAAGATTTGCTGCAACAAAGAAGGAATATTTGTGCAATGTGTTTTATGATTTATGAAACATCAAAGTGTATTCATTAATTATATAAGTAGGGTTGTGTCATTTGATCGGTTTCAAATGTCAATTTTTGGAATGCACATCAAATTAAATATTAAGCAAGTCATCGGCTTACCAAATTGGCTGGTATAGCCAGGTATGGAACAATACATAGATAATCAGACTATTCATATCCTGCTCTTTACCTTGATATTGTTTCAACATTTTGTTTTTCAGGTTAATTGTTGGTCAACTGACATTTATTGGATGAAAAGTAAATTAGAGTTTACTCATTGCACAATGCGCAAAGTGGTCAATATATACTTGAGCAGCACGTGGCTGCATTTTTAACACAACAACGTTTTTCACATCCAAAGGGTCCAAACAATCAGCTACAAATTTCTGATAGAAAATAAAGATCACTAAAGATATATAGATATAAAAAAAGATATCAAACTGAGCACATTTCCTTTAGAATATCCCCACAGGAGGGAAGTAAAGGAAATGTGGTCCCGATCTGGAGTATTGGACAACTTGACTCTTTTGAGATTCATCTTTTTATCATCAACCTGTACACAAAAACAGACCTTTACCATCCGATCCCAAAGACTGTTTATCCCACATTTACACTATACTGAGCATTGCTATAAACCAGCCTCATTCTCCTGGATGGGGCAGGAACCCATAATTGACTGGTTGAGAAGCAATTAACCCAACAATAATGGAAGTTCCAAAAGATTTCTGGGAAAGAAAACAGTTGATAACATTGCCAAACCCAAAAACTGGATTGGTTCAATTGTTCAATAATGTATACACCAAAAAAGAAAAGCATCAGAACAGAATGCAGCATTAATTTCATCAAAGTAACAAGTCATCTGTACAAAATTCATGGTAAAAATTTCATGATGACCATTTATTCAACTCTTTAATTATAAAAATGTTAGACTAAATGTATTTAATTATTCAATAGCACTGCCTGTACATATGGACACTGTTTAAAGATCAAGTCCCAGGTAATAATTGATAAGAATTCTTATTTAAGTGTGCTGCAGAATTTTAATTAAACATGAGGCATTATTATAAATATATGACGTTCACTAACTATTAACAGAAAGTGCGCTCAAACCTTCTAGTAACCCTAAATGACTCATTTTTTACAATAACACTTATGAGTTCAAATTTACCATTCAGTCTCCTTTGCTTTTTTTAATTATCTGGCCTGGCAGGGCCGGAATTCTCCCAAAAAAATTCTAACTGTCGAATTAGCGTGAAAACTGGAGTAATTCACGCTGTTTGTTTCAGTGGGAGAATCTCCCACACTCTGTGCACTGCAAAGGCCACCAGTATGAATATCATTCAAAACTAGGGGATGGAGCCTATCCCCACTGGAGAGGCTGAAATCAGCCCACTGGGGGAAGGGGGGTGGGGGGCAGTGGCCACTGCACATGCGCTGATCTGACAGTACCGAGATTGGCACATGTGCTGTGGCCTCGCACTGACGGCCTCCCGATTGCTGGCCAACCCAGGGACCCCTGCAATCGCTGACCCTCCACCCCTTCCCCCACCCCACAGCCTGACCACCAGCACCCTGACCACCCTGCCCCTCTCCCCTGCTTCTGACCCCCCCCGACCCAGTCTTCAACCCCCCACCACCCTCTCCCGACAGTTACCCCACCCCCGCAGCAGGCTGACCCTCCCCCACCCCGATCACTGGCCTCCCTCCCCCATCGCTCCCGACTGCAGAGTGGCAGCACGACTCCCCCACCCCTACCGATCGCCCCTAGGCTCTGCGACCCATCAGGCCCCGCCCCTAGCCCTCGGCTCCATATGCCCTGCCCCCTTGGCACTGCACCATGTCTGGTGGGCAGTGCCATGGTGCCCTCTGGGCATAAGCACTTTGCCTCTTGGGCAATGCCACGGGGCACAGGCTGGCACTGCTAGGCTGTCAATGCCCAGGGGGCACCCCCCTCCCCCCTGGGGGCCCCAATTGCCCCCCTTCACTCCAGCGGGTTTGGGCCGCTAGTTCCCCGAAGGTAGGGAGCTACTGTAATCCCCGCTGGAGTGAACCACTCTGGTGGGGGCAGGCAGGACTGAAGTCTCCAGGCCTGCTAATTGCATGTAAATCATATGCAAAATAAGATTAAAAATACTTCCGCACCTCCCAGCCAATTTCCGGCATAGAGCAGATGCCACCAAAAATCCAGCGTTGGGAGATGCTATCGTGGCAGGAACATGTGCACAAATCCCGCGCATCGCCCGCAGCGGGATTCTCCTGGCCCGCTCTGCTAAAAAGTTAGCGCAGCAGGATGGGAGAATCGCGCCCCAGAATGTTTCATTAATCTCCTCTTCACAGTTGCAGTAAGAGCAAGAAAGGTTCTTTAGATCAAGCAGACCCAAATCTCAACTCAGCTCATCGTAAACAGGGGGTCTTGTATAAGTTTGTCAACATCCAACAAGATGTACCACTGCAAAGATCATTTGCATAGAACTATTCTGTAGCTTACCGCAATGCCCATTGAAAGCTTGTGGCTTGACTACCTGGTTGCAGTGACTGCATACAACTAGGTAAAATTCATCATGGGCTGGACAGTGGCCAAACAAGTGCATATCTGTAACAGAAAGAATTTGTGTCATTGTGCTGCAGAGTTGTACATTCCAATATTACTGAGCATGCACAGTGGAAGACACAATAAAATGGATTTTAAAGTGTTTTGCAGAACTCTTGGTGTTTTAAAAGGTACAGCAGTAATAATAGTTGAACCATTTTGACAGAGAATAGCAGGTAGTCAGATGTGGTCAATGCAAGGTGTTGGGGGAGGGGGAGAGAACAATCAATTATGTACTTACATTGGCCAAAGATGAAACTGAGCTGAGTAAAGGAGTGGTAGAAATGTTTCATGGTGTGCTGTCCCCACAATGCACTATCCTTGAGTTTCTTGTACTTTATGAAGTTTTAAAGTTCCTATCTTGGGTGGTCAATCTTCCTATTAGGAACTTATATTTTATTTTTGTTTGCAATCATAGGAGAGAATTTTAACCCCAAAAACTTTGGATTGGGGTTTGAAGCCTTGTTAAAGAGTTAAAAGTCTGCATCCCCAATATTAATGGCAGTGAAAGGGGTGCAGAAGACAAAAGTGCTCCAAGAAAGTGGGTTGGTATTTTGAACATTATTACGAGAATGGGTGCCTAATTTTTATCCACTATTTGAAATTTATTGGGCTGAATGACTGCCTAGCCAAACCCCCCTCTCAAATCGAACCTGCTCTGACCCTTCAAATTTCTTCCCACCATTAGCACCCTGAGACGTTCAATCACCCTTCCCCATGCCTGTGACCCTACTCCTCCCAACGAGGCCTCCAACCTTCCCTCCTCCTACCCCACTTAAGGCACAGGTCTTCATACCGTCTTTCCATCAAGGACTCAGATCTCCCCCTTCCGAAACCTCTGATCGCTGCGCCTCAGGCCTGTTACCCCACCTCGCCCCCACGGGCTGATCCACCTATACATCCTACCACCAAGGTTCCCAAAACATGCCCCCCATCCATTGACAGACATCCCACCACTGAGGTCTCCAATCAATCTCCCAACCTTCCCATGTCCTACAGCTTCCTGTCATGGAAGCCTCCAATATCCAACTGACCATCCCACAATGGAGTACCAGGTCCTCCAACCACCACCCCCGCCATATGACCCCTGACCTCCCCACACTGATGCTTCCTTCTCCAGACAGTCTCCCCCACAACAAAGGCATGGCCTCAGCATCCTAGTGAAGCCTTCAATGACCCCTCTCCCTACCTCCCTCGGGACCTCCTACTACCTTCCCCACAATCCTTCCCCTGCCCTAGGATTTGACTGATGAAAGACATTTCTCTTTGATGGCTTAAATGAAATTCTTTTGAAGGGTCTCAACCCAGTCCCCTGGATGCAGGCCAAAGCACAAACTACCGACAACGAGGTAAAATGATCCAATTTTGTACCAATTTCCCTCTAAAGTCTTGAAGATGCCTTCTGTTTTAGGTAAGAAAAATAGTTCAGTATAACTTTGAGTCAGATTAAAAGTAACTGTATTCTGCATCAAACCTAAATTCAACTCGAGCTGGGTTTAAGCCCCACATTCTGTCATCACTTTCAATGCTTTTTCTAGCCTCCATGTGGAAACTTTCACACACACTTCTGTCATTTCCAAAATAAAGTACTCCAACACTCTCCATGTTTCCCTCATGTAATTCAACCCACCTGAAACTCCAGCTATCCCAAATACCACTATATGCATCTTGTCCCACACCCATTATCACATGGTTCACTATCAACCAAACATTAATTTTAAAGCTGTTGTCCTTATTGCGAATTCCTTCATCGCCTACCTACCCTGACTATACAATCTCTTCCGCCCTAAATCCACCAACAAACACTCCTTTCCTCAACCTGCTATGCATCCCTATCCCTCCCTCCTTCCCAGCAACGATGGCAAGCTGATCAGCTGCAACTTTGCTTAGAACACATTCACTGAGCATATTCTACAGCTTCCATTTATATAGGACCTTTTATTTTGAAAAAATGTTTCACAGAAGGCAAAATCATGAAAACGGACGGCAAGCCATGGAGAGAATAGACAAGGTGGACAGAGACTTAGGTAAATTTAAATGAAGGTCTTCTCAGGAGAGATGGGGTTGACGAGGTAAAGTTGTTTAGATGAGAGAATTCCACAATGTGGTTTTAGCAAGAGAGGGGTAATGCATAAGGGGTTGAAGTCAGAGGAACAGTGTGCAGAAGGTCATTACAAAGATAGAGGGTCACAGCCAACTCTCACTCCACTTTCAAAAACCTACTCTAGGCCCAGGTAGTCTGGGGTTCTGAACAAGAACAAAACTTTCTTGCATTGCTACTGGCAAATACTCAAGACAACTTCCCTGTCAATTTAACAACTTATTTAATTCAACTTTCAAAAATCTTTTAAAAAACTTTTTTTCCTCACTTCTTTGACAAAAGCAAAGTCAAACATTTGTGGAAAAATTAAAATTCAAGACACTTGTCATGCATCCTAAGATTTATTGACAGGTGTGAATACCTTGGCAATGTAGAGGAAGTGAATACAAAAGAAGTTCATGCAACAGTGATATCTGTGAAACCTGATGTTGTATCGGACTCCAACTAAAATGTAATATGGAATATTTGTTTCCAAATGCAAACAGAAGGCACTGAATTAAATGAAAGATACCAATCCCAACCTTTTTTTGCATTATTCATGGACAAATAAGGAACAAACAGAAGCTGTTCTTTACCTTTTCTTTCACTTGATAGAGGGAAATATAAAACTGATGACTCCCTTGTGCCCACACACTAATGGTCTATACAAATGTATTATATAACAGAGTCAACATTTATATGTAGGTTAAGAACAGCACACTAAACTTTGATTGCATTTATATTAATAAATAAGCTGACATTACTGCCATCCAAGAAGAAGAAAAAAACAAGTCAAGTGGTTTAGTAATGGTCCTCTGAAGATAACAGAGACTGCAACATTTTATTCATACCACATTCATTCATAGAGAGCTCATGTATTTGTTTCTTGTTGGCACTGCCGCTCTGAATTCTGTGCAATGGTGTAAATGGAGTGGATTCCAGAACATCAGCAGCCAACATAATTTACTTTTGCATCCCTGAAACAATTAGTAACCTGGAAGCAATTGTTAAGTTTCCTGTACTTGGTCTACAAAGGCCTAAAACAATGGTGCACATTTTTACCATAATACCCCAGTAACAAAGCCTCATTTCCATTCATGCACCTTGATACATGTGCCTCCATCAATCTTGCATTGTGCAATGAGACAGGGTCCATTCATAATTTCATAGTAAAGGCATCACAGGACAGAGTGATCAATAAAATGACGGAATTTCACATTAAGTTCAAGTGGCATACTTCAACCAAAAATGAAAGTCTTAAACTTAAACAGTGCCAATTATAGGGAGGTGGTGGCATAGTGGTATTGGCACAGGACTTGCAATCCGGAGACCAAGAGTAATGCTCTGAGCATCCCACCACCCAAGGCAAATGGTGAAATTTGAATTCAATAAATATCTGGAATTAAAGGTCGAAGTAGCTGCACAGTGGTTAGCACAGCTGCCACACAGTGCCAGGGACCCAGGTTCAATTCCAGCCTGGAATGACTGTGTGTGGAGTCTGTACGTTCTCCCCGTGTCTGCGTGGGTTTCCTCCGAGTGCTCCGGTTTCCTCCCACAGTCCAAAGATGTGCAGGTTAGGTGGATTGTCCCTTAGTGTCAGAGGAATCAGCAGAGTAAGTGTGTGGGGTTACAGGGATAGGGCCTGGGATGCACTGTTGTTGGTGCAGGCTTGATGGGCCGAGTGGCCTCCTTCTGCACGGTGGGGATTCTGTGATTTCCTGTGACAATCATGAAAACATTGTCAATTGTCGTAAAAATCCAACTGGTTCACTAATGTCTTTTCGGGAAAGAAATCTGCCATCCTTACCTGGTCTGGCCAACATGTGACTCCAGACCCACAACAATGTGGTTCATCTTTAAATGTGTTCTAAAATGGCCAAGCAATCCAATCAGTTTGGGGCAATTAAGAATGGGCAACAAATGCTGACCAACATTCCATGAATTAATTTTTAAAAGTTACATAGGTTTGAGGGGTGAGTTAGCTACAGTTGATTCACTTAATTAAAATAATTCCAAATTCTCAACACAAATTCATTCCACGGAGAAACGGAAACTCTGAGAAAAATTAACTTAAAAGAATAGGCTATGGTTCTAAGATTTGTGGTAAGCCTGAAGATCGGTAGAGTTTTGGAAACCCAAAAAGAAAATATTAAAAAATGATTAACAACAGAATGAAAATGAACCAGAAAGAAATACAAAAACAAGTATGTAAAAAGGAAGGGAGTAACAAAAGTAAATGCTGGTCTTTTAGAGGATGAGGTGGGAGAAATTATAATGGCGAGTAAGGAAATGCAATTATTTTGCTTCTGTCTTCACAGTAGAAGACACAAAAAGCAAACCATAAATAGTGGAAAACATGTGGGTAATGGGAGTGAGGAATTTAAAAGTAATTAACATCAGTCAAAGAAAAGTACTGAAGAAACTACAATGGCTAAAAACCAGTGCAATAGCCAACATTCTAAGATTCCAAAAGAAGTGGTTGCAGAAATAGTGGTTCATTTGGTTGTGATCTTTCAAATTTCCCGAGCGGATTGGAAGGAAGTAAATGGAACACTGTTATTCAAGGAAGGAGTCTATTATGAAGACATTATGTTAACAAGGCATTTGGAAAATCATAATATGATTAGGCAGTCAACAACTTTTTAGAAAAGGGAAAGACGTAACTAACAGGGTAGATAAAGGGGAACCAGTGGATGCAAGATTTACAAGAAGCATTCAATAAAGTGTCACAAAAGAAATTTAGAACAACAATCTGTATTTATATAACATCTTTAACATAAGAAAACGTCCCAAGGCAATTCACAGAAGTGTTATAAAGCAAATTTGACACCGAGCAACATAAGGCAATATGGTGGTACATGAACAAAAGATTGGTCAAAAATGCAAATTTTAAGTAGTGTCTTAAAGGAGGGAAGGTAGATGGAGAGTTTTTGAGAGGGAATTCCAGAGCTCGTGGCCAAGGCAACTGAAGGCACTGCCAACTACTGTGGAACAATTAATATCAGGGATGTTCAAGAGGCCAGAATTAGAGGTATGCAGGTGTCTAAATAGTTGGGATTATAGAAACAAAGAGGGGCAAGGACATGGAGGGATGTAAAAATCAAGGATGAGAATTTTAAAATCAAGGCAATGCTTAACCAGGAGCCAGTGTAGGTGAACAGGATTTTGTATGTATCAGGATACATGCAGAGTTTTGGATGATTCCAAATTTATGGACAATAAAACATGGGAGGCCACCCAAGAGTGATGAAAGGAACCAGAATAATATATTTCAGTTTGCTGACGATACAAAGCCCGGTGGGAGAGTAAACTGTAAGGAAGAGACAAAGAGGTTGTAAGTTAAAATACAGACAGGTTAAATGAGTGTACAATGAGGTGGCAGATTTAGCACAAGGTGGGAAATGAGGGGTTATTCAACTTGGTAAGAACAACAAAAATAAAGCCTTTTTAAAACATGGTGGAAAACTTTCACATGTTGATGTTCAGAAAGGTTTGGGTTTCCTCATACAAAAAAAGCAAGTTAACATGCAGATAGATATAGCATGAGGAAAGCAATGACATATTGACGTTTATTAAAAAGGGGGCTGGAGTACCAGAACAAGGAAATCTTACTACAGTTGTAAAGGGCTTTTGTGCGATCACACTTACATAGGATATCAAGTATAGCCATTTAGCCTAACCGATCCATGCTGGCATTTATGCTCATTCAAGCCATCTGCCGCCTTTCCACATTTAAAATCCACCAGTATATCTTTCTATTTCCTTCGCCTTCATATTCTTGTCTAACCTTCCCTTAAATGAAACTCTACTGTTCATTTCAATGACTCCTTGTATTTGTGAATTCCATTGGCTAAAGAATTTCTTCTGAAACCCTTATTGGATACCTTAGTGATCATTCCACATTGACAGCCTCTGGATTTGTCCTTCCTCAGAAGTTGGAACACACTCCCTGTATCCAATCTATCAGAACTTTTCAGAATCTTAAAGATCCATATTAGGTCATCCCTCATCCTTTTACAAGAGAAAAGAGACGCAACATGTTCATCCTTTCCTGATGCAGTATGTATACACACACATTTATGATATCATCCTTGTAAATCTTCCCTGCACTCTCTCCAATCCTTCTATATCCTTTTTATAGTACGATGACCAGAACTGGAGTATTGTGCAGTGATTTGGTACAGAATTTTACCTCGCTCGGGTGAGGCTTGTAAAATCCCGCCCGAGGCCAACGGAGAATTCCATTCTTTGAGACTTGCCCGTCTTGATTCCGGGGCGGGCGAGGCGGTAAACTTCCGGCCTTGGTATCCTTATCTAAGGAAGGATATGCTTGGAGTTGGTGCAGTAAAGGTTCTCTAGATTCATTCCTGAGATAAGAGGATTGTCCTACTATGAGAGGTCAAGTAGTTTGGGTCAACACTCTCTGGAGTTTAGAACAATAAGAGTGATCTCATTAGAACGTATAAGATTTTCGGAGAGCCTGATACAATCGATGTTGAGAGGCTGTTTCCCCACAGTGGAAAATCCAGAACTAGGGGGCATTGGCTCAGGCTAAGGGGCCAATCATTTCTGACCAAGATGAGGAGCTATTTCTTCACTTAGATGGTTGTGAATCTTTAGAATTTTTAATCCCGAATGAGCTGTGGATGCCAAGTTGTTGAGTATATTCAAGGCGGAGATAAATAGATTTTTGGACTCTAATGTAATTAAGGGATATAGGTATCAGGCAGAAAAAAGGGAATTAATGTCAAAGATCAGTCACTATGTTATTAAATGGTCGAGCAGGGCCTCGGGGTCATATAGTCTACTCCTGCCTCGATTTCTTATGGTCTTGGACAGTGCACATATTTCTGCAACATTTTTCCAATAACAAAATCCTGTTGACTTGACAGAGGAAGCATTAAAAACAAATATATGGGGTTTATCTTTAGGAAAGTGGAAGCAGCCAGCAAATAGATCAGTCACACAGTGACTACAATTTCTACTGCAGAGCACTTAAATGAGAAATTATGAACTTTTCACACAAAAGGAAAATTATAAGTTACTAAAATTTAATAGTTAAAATTTATTTTTAAAAAATCAGATCTCCATGAAATATTGCTATTAAAAAGGCCCTTTACCACTGCTAGATAATTTGGACAAAACTGTGATATTTGGACAACGCTGGCAATTTGTGGTACCAAATGCATTCTTATTGCACAGGACAATATTCAGCCAAGACAGTTCATTGAATATAGAACAAACACTCTGACATTTATCCTACACCTAAGGCACAGAAAGTCTATAATCGGACAATATGAAGCTTTTATCCTTCTGTTTACTAAATGCATTTTTCCATCCACTCTGAAATATAAAAGTCATTTTTCCTTCTTGGTGCTTAAATAATTCATATTTTGTAAGACATTGCACAACATTCTGTGCCAATGCACACAAGCAGATCTGCAAAGTCTTAGTTAAAAATCTGTCATAGGTTTTGCAAAAAAATAAACAATGCAAGGTTAATGATTGCCCATTAAGATGATAATGAGTGCCACTGTGCTATCATTCCACATTGTTGTAACACACAGTGTAAATAAGAGAAAGGAAGAGAAAAACTGAACACTGGATCCGAAATCAAGGCCAAAAGGTCTGGAAATACACAGCAGATCAATCAGCACGAGTGAAAATATAGCTTTTGCATAATACTAAAGGGATCTCTCCTGAGTCAATAGCAAAACTCTCTCCTTTCAGATATGAAAACTGGTTTTGTTACAGAGTTTCTATATTTATTGTTTTAGGCAAGTTACTTCTTGATTCTTTTTGAAATTCAAAGAGATGAATAACAAGGTAAGTACAGATCAGAGGCCAGTTAGTCCACCTCACACACCCTCCAACTGAAGCCTGCACTTCCAACCCCCACAACTGCTTCTTTAGAGTCACAACATTTTCAATACTACACTACTGAGAAGATTATTCCAAATATTAATCACTTCTCAATAAAGAAAACAGAAAATGCCAGAAATGCTCACCCACAGAGCGATGAACAGAGTTTATGTTTCAGATCAGTGACTGCTGGAACAACTTGAATCCTGAGCTTGCCTTTTAGTCAACTGCACTTATGCGGCCTCATCTTGCATTCATTGCTCTTCTTAAAATCATGGTCACGACTAGACTTTTCTACTCTATTTTGTACCTTCATGGATCTTGGTAATGTAAGAACTATCACTTGGCTGTTACCCAGAAGCTTGAACTAATGAAGCAAAACAGAAAATGCTGGAAAATCTCAGCAGGTCTGACAGCATCTGTGGAGAGAGAATCGACAAACATTTTGAATTTGGATCATCTTTGGAGAGAGAAACAGAATTAAAATTTCAAGTCACTGACCTGAAAAATAAACTCTATCTCTCCATAGATGCTGCCAGACCTGCTGAATACTTCCAGCATTTTCTGTTTTTATTTCAGATTTTCATCATCGGCACTATTTTGCTTTTGTATTAACATATTTAACTTAGGCTCCCACATTTCATTGGAAATGAGTTTTTGTATGGTTCACACAAAGTAAACTTGTGTTGTAGCTGTTATCATTTGTGCTGTTCTGCGGTCAGCAGTACGCAGTTTACTTTGGGTAAACCACCAGTGTCCTCTAAAATAAATCCCCTTTGAAAATGAACAAAAGGCATTTACACCAGCAGTTACCTCATCAGTGAAACACTTTAGTTTTCAGTCAGATTTCATTAGTACAAATGTTTGGACAACCGCTAAGTGATAGTTCTTACGTCATCGCGATCCATGATCAATTGATTTTTCCTTAAATCATCACAGTCTTTGCAACGGGCATGCAGCATCCATCCACAGTGGTGTTGCAGAATATTGATCCAATTACAATTAAGGAACAATCATATGGGTCTCAATAAAACTGGTGGTGACGGTGGGAAACTTAGAGCTAATCGTGTCCAGCTCTGGATCGGGGAACACCTTGAGTTAGAGAGACTCCTGCAACAAAAGAATTCACAGGTGGCTTCAGCTGGCCCTCACCAAAGACATTTTTTGGAAAGGAGAAACTCCCTGACATGGTTGATTGCAAGATTGAACTGTGGACTCCGCTTCAAACATTGCCTTTGAGATTGTTGGCGCAACTTGCAAGCTTTTTGATAAATTTGATGAAGATGATTATGATTTTGAGGGTTTCTAGTGTTTTTTTGTCTGGTATTACCACCACTTTGGATCCTTCTCATCAGTTAAATTCTTGTTTTACATGTCAAGTAGATCAGTAAAGCTTTGTTCCATCATCCTTGTGCTTCTTGCCAATAATTTTCATCATCCACACATAATATGCACTTGAGACAATTTAGTTTGAAGTAAGAAAACTGATTACCACACAAAACAATTTACTATACATTAATAAGGAATTGAAAGGTGTATTTTAGTGATTTTTTGTAAGCAAATGTTTGTGGTGTTTAAGCATTCACTATAAATACAAACTTTCATGTTTACTATTGTCACCATATCAGCTTTCTTGTTTTACAATCCATTATTATATCTTTAAACTAGTTTTCCGTTTTTCTGATCAATATGCTCGATAAATTGCTTATGTAAGCTTACTTAAGTTGCTGTATAAGCAAATCAATTGGCAGCTTGGTAAAATTGAAAAAGATAAGTCATTGCTGCATAAGGCAGACTAGTCTTCTGAAAGTGGACTGACAAAATATTTTTCTACAAGTTTCAGTAATTCAATATTGTTCAGCCCATTCTCCCTCTTATAACCAGCCAACTAACTGCACTTCATTCACAGAAATGTAGCTACAGCAGAGGAGGCCATTCAGTCCACCTTACCCATGCCAGTTCTTTGAAAAAGCTATCCCATCAGTCCCACCTGCTTTTTCACCACAGCTCTGTGATTGTTTTCCTTTTTCAAGAAAATATCCAATTCCTTTTGAAAGTTACTAATCAATCTATTCCTATATCAATCTATATCCATATGATCTCTTTCATTCCAGATCATAACAACTTGCTGCATAAAACAAATTCTCAACTCCTGTCTGGTTCTTTTGCCAATTGTCTTAAACCGGCGTCCTCTGATGACCAATCCACCCACACTCTAACAAAACCCATTTTGAATCTGAACTACGTTATTAAGTCTTTCACATAACCGTCTCTGTTTTAACGAGAACAATGGAAAGTCATCAGCCTGAAACATTAATTCTGTTTCTCTCTCCACAGATTGTGCTTGATCTGATGAGTGTTTCCAGCATTTTCTGTTTTTTTTAAATCTCAGCTTCTTCATTCTGTCTGTGCAAGTGAAGCCCCCGGCACATAATATCATTCCACTCTGCAGCTTTTCCAATAGCTTGAGTCTTTTTTTCTAAAATGAATTGCTCAGAATTGGACACAATACTCTCAGCTGATTGTAAAATTTAGCACTAGTTCTTTTGCTTTTCTAGTCAGAAATATCGACACTGTTAGTAACTTGTTAATCCACATAGTTCCTTTCTGGATTGCTCCCTTACCTCCAGTAGGATCAGGAGTTGGAGCTGTATGTTCTATAACCTTCAAAAACAGAAGTAAATGACCAGATTCCACATTCTCCTGACAAATATAGGAATCCATCTGTGAATGATTTATATTCATTGATGGAGGAAGTAATGTCAAAATCTTAAAGTAATACTGAAGTAGGAGGCATGGTATGTAACTGATTAATAATAGATACTATATATAAAATAATAATATGGTAAATAATTTTGTAGACTAAAGGAAGCTAGGAGGGGATATTGATAATACAGCCAATAGGCAAAATGTGGTAAATGGAATTCGATGTCAAAGTAAGAGACAGTACAGGTTCACTAGTAAGTCTGAAGTAGGAAAATATACATTTGAAAACTTTAAAAGGTTTATTTTTGTCAGAGTAGAGGGGTAATTTGACAGATTTGTTTAAAATAATAAAGGACTTAGGAATTGATAGGCTAAGGTTCACTAATGTCTTTTAGGGATGGAAATCTGCTATCCTTACTCAGTCTGGTCTACATGTGACTCCAGACCCACAGCAACGTGGCTGACTCTTACCTATCATCAAAAATGGCAGAGTCAGCCACTTGGCTGAAGGACAATTTGGGATGGACAACAAATGCTGGTCTTGTTCGTGGCACCCACATCCCATGGAAGAACAAATAAAAAGACAAGGACCCATTTCGTTTACCTTCTACCATCCTGACAGGTGAATGTAGTTATGATAACAAAACTATTGATTAATCACAGCAATCAAATTCTATTAATTAGTTTATTACAGACCTATAAATGGCATAAAGAAACCCCCAGTGGTTCCGAGTGGAAACCAGAGGAACAAAACCACCTTTTCCAACCAAGTATGCTGCGCTTACCAAGTGACATGCTGCAAATTATTCATATACTATTAATCCAGACTGTTTTCAATGGTTGATGGATCTAGAACTAGGGCATAAATGCAAGATTAAGTATAAAACCTTAAGGGAAAGGAGAAATATAGAACCTTAGACAGAGAGCAGGAAAAGCTATCTATTCACAGGAAACTGAGACATGAATTGCACTACTGGAATTAACAGAGATGATCAACATTTAAGAATAAGTTACACAAGTAATTGAAGGAAATGCAAGATAAAGGAATATAGAAATAGGATGGACACCTGATCTGCAGTTTGGATTTCAAGCTGTCAGTTACTGGGAGATTTGCACATCATGATAGCATTACTACTGTTTACACACAGGGCAGAATTTAACGTCAATGGAGCGTGTCCTGGCAGTGGAATTGGGCGACATTGCTGATGGGGCAGAAGCAGCCAGTCTAACACAATTACATGGCAACCAGCCAATAAACAAGTTACAGATGCAGGGCCTAGCCTATGCAGTGTTTAGGGCGTGCAGGGAGGCATCGATCCAACTGATATGAGAACAGGTGCTGGCGCCATTTTTAAATGACATGCACACCTGTCAGCAGTGCCTCCAAGCTTCCTGCATTATTGTGCCAGCCACTGCGAAACCCACCCTCTTGCACAGACCAAAAGCCGTCAGCTCCCCAATCAAAAACCATTCATCTTCCCTGTCTCCACTGCACTGTCAACAAAGTGAGGAGGTTACCATAAAAAGGGGAATGCCATTGGGCAAAGGGTGGCCCCATGGTTCGGCAATGCCTCTCTGCAGGTTCTCCTCTAGGCTGCTTGGAAATAGCAGGTGTTGTTTCCTACGGGTGGCAAGTAGAGATCCTCCAGCCTGACCAAATAGGTCTGGATGGTGATGGCAGTAGAGGTTAGCAGCCATAGGTCCTGCAGCACCCTTGGGCCCAGTGACGATCTCCACACCGCCAGAGTGAATGCAAATGAATGCTGAGCATGCGTTGTGGATTTTATGTGGGTAATACATGATGGGTCTCAATGAGGGGAGGGGTTGGCTAGGTGGATAAAAGCTTTGTATGCCCCACTAGCAGCTGCCTTGAGCAATGGCCACATATGCATGACAGTGATCTGCCTCTTGGTACCAGCATCTCCCATGTCCAGTGAGAACAGACGTATAATGGGGAAAAAGAAATGGCGGAGGAACTGAATAGGTACTGATAGCTGGGGTGTCAACTGATCATTGTGTGGTGACTCACTATCCTCTTCTGCCTGCAGGAGAAGAGGGCCCACAACAGTAGAGGGAAGGTGAAGACTGGTGGAGGTGTGCTGCACATCCAAACCCTGACATCTGCTGAGGAGGTGGCTCTCAACCTGACCAGAGAACAGGGAGGCTGAGTTATAGTGGATACGAGATTAGAATGTATGAAGGCCTCGAGCTCCGTGTCCATTGCAACAATTGAGATGTTAACTTCTGAGCAGCCAACTCATAGAAAACACCATGTTACTGCAGAAGCCTCTGGTTCCCCCTTCCAACTTTGTGAAAACAACGTTCACCAATACAAGATCATTTATTTTTGTTTTGATGCAGCTTAATTCAGTAGATGTATTTCACATTGGACTTCTGTACAAATTGCTGTAACCCTACATTACAAATACTCTTTTAAAGTATATAAATTTGCTTAGAAATAAAATGTCTCAAACACAGGTTTGAGTTAGAACTGAGGTCGCTGTAATTTTATTGGCTTTGTCTGAAAAAAAATGACTATTTTCTATAATAGCAATACATTTTCCAGACAGCTTCAGAAGCTGTCAACTGTTGCCTTTCCAAATAGTCAGGTCTTAATTTTATTCTCTTCTAATGAGATTTTCCGAGAGACACTGAATATTTGCATATATATCAGGATTATTTGATTGTAGTTACTTTTATTGTGTTTTAGAATTACAAAGAACAAAGAACAATACAGCACAGGAAACAGGCCCTTCGGCCCTCCAAGCCTGTGCCGCTCCTTGGTCCAACTAGACCAATTGTTTGTATCCCTCCATTCCCAGGCTGCTCATGTGACTATCCAGGTAAGTCTTAAACGATGTCAGCGTGCCTGCCTCCACCACCCTACTTGGCAGCGCATTCCAGACCCCCACCACCCTCTGTGTAAAAAAGTCCCTCTGATATCTGAGTTATACTTCGCCCCTCTCACCTTGAGCCCGTGACCCCTCGTGATCGTCACCTCCGATCTGGGAAAAAGCTTCCCACTGTTCACCCTATCTATACCCTTCATAATCTTGTACACCTCTATTAAGTCTCCCCTCATTCTCCGTCTTTCCAGGGAGAACAACCCCAGTTTACCCAATCTCTCCTCATAGCTAAGACCCTCCATACCAGGCAACATCCTGGTAAACCTTCTCTGCACTCTCTCTAACGCCTCCACGTCCTTCTGGTAGTGCGGCGACCAGAACTGGATGCAGTACTCCAAATGTGGCCTAACCAGCGTTCTATACAGCTGCATCATCAGACTCCAGCTTTTATACTCTATACCCCGTCCTATAAAGGCAAGCATACCATATGCCTTCTTCACCACCTTCTCCACCTGTGTTGCCACCTTCAAGGATTTGTGGACTTGCACACCTAGGTCCCTCTGTGTTTCTATACTCCTGATGACTCTGCCATTTATTGTACAACTCCTCCCTACATTATTTCTTCCAAAATGCATCACTTCGCATTTATCCGGATTAAACTCCATCTGCCACCTCTCTGCCCAATTTTCCAGCCTATCTATATCCTGCTGTATTGCCCGACAATGCTCTTCGCTATCCGCAAATCCAGCCATCTTCGTGTCATCCGCAAACTTGCTGATTACACCAGTTACACTAAAGATGTCAGCTCGAGTGGAATGATGCAGAACAATACTGAAGTTTCCTGCTGGTACCAGTTCAGACTAATTTAGTTAGAATACGGTGGACAATTTTGAGCACTCTATAAAATATAAAAACATTGGAAAGGGTGCAGTGCAGGAGGTAGAGTTACAGTTATGAAGAGAAACTTGAGAATTGGTGCTTTTTCACTAGAGCTCAGGAGGTTGAAGAGTGACCCGATGGTCATACCAAGATGAAGAACTGTGATATAATAACAAGTGATTGTTTCTACTGGCTGGAAAGATAGTAATTAAAGGTACATTCACATACCATCTTTAGTGCTGCTGTGAAGTGGGTGGAATTTAATGGAGCTGGGGACCAAAGCGAGGGGTGGTGGGAGAGGGAGGCATAGAATCATATTGGAAACACTTTTCTGGATGGCTAATGACAGGGACTCTGGCCATATTATGCCAGCAGTGGGAGGCAGCAAGGTGACAATGCTACATGAAGCGACAGGAGGTTAATTGAGCATGCTATCATCACGTTTGCATGCCACTGAATGAATTTCCATCTTACCTTGCAAATGAAATGTGTGGTGCACATTCCCCACACAGGCTGTCAGATCCCTGAACATACAAATGTGTCAGTCTACAGGGGAGGGCCTCAGACTCTGAAGGAAAGGTCAGCCATTGTGGAGCTGCTTTCCATTGGAGTGGAAACTTACACTGAAACGGGAGAGAAGGTCAGCAAACGCACCAAGCTGAGGGCAGCTTGGAGGAGCAAAGGGACACAGTTGCAAAGCTAAGGGGCAGATCAGAGGGACAGAGCTGCAGGCACCAGGTGTATTGACAAGGCCTGGGACCCACTGTGGGACCAGACAGTATCACATTGTAGAATCCTGAATGAGGTAAAGCAGTATACTGGAAGGATACTCAATAGGCCTCCTTCTACTATTCTATGATTCTAACATTAAATACTAAAATTAAACCTTAATTTGGTTCAGGTATGTTAGGCAGGGACATTATCTCGCAAGACAGAAGTTCAATGGAATCAACTCAATGACATTAAACATGTATTCATAGAATTAGATTTGCATCTCATTTTCCCTGCTATTCAAATAAATTACAACAGTGATAGCTAACTGTGCGAAGATGACACATTCCTGGAGGTAATAATCACGTTTTAATTTTTTTTGCAAAGATGTAAGATAAAAGCTAAACTAACTAAATTAAATGTTGGACAAAATGTAATCTCTCAGATGCAGCAACTGCCACTCTGATGGAGCCTCTGAAGTCTGTCTTTCACTGTCTGGAGTCCATACACGCTGTGCGGATAAAGCACAAGAGCTAATCTGTTATACTTATCGCTTAGTTCCGGTTTACCACAATTTAAAATGTTTGGAATGTTCTTTTTATGGCATCGAGCACCTCAGAATGAAGCATGATCTATGTGGAAAATTTGAATACCATTGCACTTTGTGCTGGCCATTTTGAAATGTTATTTTAGATATTTAATGAATAAAGTACTTTTGTGCAAAAAAAGAGCTCAGTTGCGGATTACTTTTAACAGCCTAATATATGGTTAACTTGTGCATTAGGCTGGATGTCCACATTGCAGGATTAAATGATGTAAGCTTCATACATCTGAGGAAAGTAATGGGGAATCATTTTGGTGCTTCTTTCCACATAAGGTTCGCAATTGGCCCAGCATTTATGTTACCAATCTGCCATGTCCAATCCATGTTCCTGCGGAAAATTATACCCACCATCATCTGTGCTGATGAAATGTCACCAACCGAGATGCTAACTCTGTTTCTCCACGAATACTGATGACTGCTCAGTGTTTGCAGCATTTTCTGTTTTCATATCAGCCGCTCTTTATTGTTTTTGATTGTTTCTTTTGACAAATAGTACACACTTATTATTTGGGGGGGGGGGGGGGGTGGAGAGAGACAGGTTAGCTGCAAATCACTTCGGAGAGAGGTCCTGATATCTTAAAAGGGGTTAAGCAAAACTATTGGCATTCCTATTCCTCCAGATCATTCAGCCATCTCATGAGATTTTCTAATGTAATTTCTTAGTTAATGGACGGTACGCAAAAGGCAATGTCACTGACAAATTGTAAGCAAATTCCAATTACTTTACTCAAGTGTTGGAATGGCATTGACATAAATGAGAAATATGGATGGGGCCCTGAGAACTTCCGCCACAGAGAAAAATGTGATTGAGATCAAATGTGGTCACTTTGACATCAATTGTATATTAGACATTGATGAATGTTGTACTTTAAAGATATGAAGGGCTCTTCTCCAAAACCCGAGAAATAAGACAATGTAACATGCAAAAAAAAGTTTATATCATGCTGTAGACATGCTGTTGTAAAAGATTATGGCCCAGATTTTGCAATGCTATTGGCAGTGAGGCTGTCAGTGCTCACTGCTGTCACAGGGTAAATTTAACAACAACCCCTAGTGTCCACACATGACAAAGTGTAAGCAAATTCCAATTACTTTAGTCAATGGCACTGTTGGAACAGCACTGAGAAAAAACAAGAAATACAGAATTTGCTGTCGGAAATATCCCACTCTTCACAGGCGTTGTACCCTTCATTGACAAAATTTGGCACTGAAATCACTGTTACAGTGTGAACTTGAGATTCTTATCCATTCATTCCATGTTAAAGGTGACTGGAAAAGTCAGCATTGTAGCCCGATTTTAGCTGCTTACTAAATGAATATTACTGAATTATTAGCCTCTCTGGCCCTATGTGCAGTCTCAATCCCTCGAGAAAATTAATGATGCAGTATTTTTATATTTTTTTCTGTCTTCATTTATTTCCCTTAATTTCATCTGTATTTGCAATTTTTATTTTGCTTTCTACACATTATGTAGCTCCACGCTATACTTCCTGGTTTGAATTCTGTGGCCAGGATTTTCCAGTCCCTCCTGCCGAGGGAATTGTCACAGGCAAGGTGAAAAATTAAACAGGACTCTTGACTTCAGGCGGGAATATCCAGACCCGCAGCAGGTGAGACCAAAAAATTCCACCCTGTGTGTCACAGAGACAATACCTCAATCTGATTGGTTGAAGAACCTCACTGTGGTTTAAACTTTTCAGAGATACCATAAATCCCCTGTACTGAAACAAATGTTGGATAACTAGAAACCTCCACCAATAAATCCATGTAAAGTTTGTAGGCAGTTATATGGGAGTTGAACAATATAAAATCTGTCTAGCAACTTGAAGAGAAGTTTAAAAATTCATAACATGAAAGGGTCAGTCATATGATGTTCACTTGGCACTTTGAATATTTTGAGAATTATAAAATCTTACATCACCCATCATGCCTGTGCTAGCCCTTTGAAAGAGGAGTCCTATTTAGACGCACAGTCCTGCAAGTTTCTCATCCTCACGTGCCTGTCCAGCTTACTTTTAAATTTACTTATAGAATCAGCTTTGTTAGAGAAATTCCCACACCCGGTTGTGAAAGCGACACTGAGACCGGGATGTTTTTTATGAAGGTTGTTTGTTGCAAAGTTTACTTCTCCACTCGACCACCCCCACACCCCATGCTCTCTGCTTCTTCTTTATATACACATTGGAGTATAATTAACTAATCAACACCCAACACCTATCAACCTCATTACCCTAAACTTTTAGGTATTTAACATCCTATTAGATGCTAACAGATTCCCCTCTTTTCTTTAAATTAAATTGGTATGCAAACAAAAGCAATTCATAAAAAACAAAATGATAATCTGTTATCTCATTATACAATCAATTTTTAACATGTTCCATCTTTCCACCCCGATTTTGAAAACAAAAAGAATTAATAAGGTTACAACTTGGAAATTTCTGTGTTTCTCATAATCCATTATAACACAAGGTGTCCCTCTTTGAGGATATCCAATAACTTATTTGGACAAGCAGTTCCTTTTGTGACACAATCTAACAACTGGTGACTTGCATCAACTCATTTTATCTTGGGAACTTCCTTTCCAACATCTCTTTTATACTCGTGAGATAATCCTCAACCTCTTTTCCATGACGCTCCTTGCCGGATGCACATTATCCCAGAGCAAACGATTATCTAGATAGCATTCTAATGGCACATTTTCCCCAGTTTCCCGTATATAGGAGTTCCTTTAAAATACTCAATAAATACATAGCCATATCTGTCACTTCTACTTGTGCAAGTGTCTCCACAGTTAAGGTGCTTTTAACTAACCTATCTTTTTCAACTCCCAGGCGAGTGGACAACATTTATCATTTCTTCCCACTAAAAATATAATGAATCTTGCTGTACTGGAATAACCATTGGGAAGATCAGCATGTGAGGCATCACTAAAAATGACTAATTTCATCCCTTTGGGATCACCCAGGTCTGGAAATCTGAGCATACATTCTCTTAAACTTAAATTTCTTGAATGGCTTATATGCTTTTAGCACTTCCCCAATGGTAGCATAATTCAGCACGGTACTGAATTCTAATATATATTATCACACATCTGGTCTAGTTTGTGCATCACCAATTTAATTGGCCAACTAAGCTTCTTAATTGATCTGCTTCTTCTTTGGTTCCAGTGTCTTCCTTTTGGGAGAATCAGGCTCAATTCATCAGGATCCTATTAACATTCTCTAAGTAACACTGTTGAGTCAGCGCTATTCACAAGTTAGTCCATCTTTCATCCAACCCTACATACTTAAAAACTCCAGAAGCCCAACTTCCAATTTTGAATTTCACTATTATGGGATCTATCACAAATTTCTCAAATTCCTCTCCCACCCCCCGTCCTCCAAACAGCAAATCATCATTATGAAAATACCTGCTAGTTTTCCTTCTTAATACCAATAAAACATTGTATTCAGCTAAAAGCAGATCCAGCAATCAGCTTTTAGTAAGGTGTTCCTACCTGAAAAATACTATACCCTGGATGAATTGTTTGGCATGTAAACATACTTGTTTGACCTCAATAATTTCCCTGCCATAACTTCAGCTTCTTTTGGAGGCTTTAAGAATACTTCTCTTTGAAATTGTTCCCCTTGCAGAAAGGCAGCTCTGACATCAATGGACTTACGTTCCCATGAGTATGTTGTTAAAAGCACTAGGAAAATCCTCAAACTTACTTTTCCTGTTGTTGGGGAGTCTAATCTTCCTGGTTGCCCAGTTCTTCCTCAAATCCCCTTAACTTTGTACATATCATCTGGGAGTATTTTGTCTGTACACAGTCATCAATGGGACAATGCTGACAACCCTTTGTCTGGTACCTCCATGTGAATGCCAAACTTTGGGTGGCATGGTGGTTAGCACTGCTGCCTCACAGCGCCAGGGACCCAGGTTCGATTCCAGCCTTGGGTGACTGTGTGAAGTTTACATGTTCTCCCGTGTCTGTATGAGTTTCCTCCAGGTGCTACGGTTTCCTCCCACAGTATAAAGATGTGCAGGTTAGGTGGATTGGCCATGGTAAATTGCCCCTTAGTGTCCAAAGATGTGTAGGTTAAGAGATTAATGGGGTAAATACATGGGGATGCGGGGATAGGACGAGGCTGGACCTGGGAAGATACTTTGTCGGAGTCGGTAGAGATTGGATAGGCTGAATGGTCTCTTTCTGTACTGTAAGGATTCTATGATTCTCTCCAATTATCAAATTCCTTTTGTTTAGCCTCTTTACCAATTTATCGAATATGTTATTAGCCACCAGAGTTCCTCTATCATAGGGGCTCATATTTCTTATGATATTCTTCACCTATTCTTTGGTCCTTGCTCTTGTTTAACTCCAATCCCTACTAGATCTCCTGTCCCTTTATCTGGACTACTACTACTCGGCCTGTCCCTCCTGAGATCTGACTTCTTTTCATGAGTTCTTGATTTTTTTTCCCCCATGGGCTGTGGTCACCACTAGACTGCTATCTGAACTTGCACTACTTTTCCTGGCTTTCCACATTTTAACGTCCTTCTACCTATCCGTAGATCTGATATTCCGCCCTTCATCTTGTATATTCAGCCAGGTTTTGTATTTCCCTGTGGTTGTTCCTGCCCATCCTATTATGATGGTTGATCTTTGTGATAAATGGCTCTATCTTGATCTTCACTATCATGGACGAAAAGAAATTGGTTTAGGTTGGAGGGTCACAGTTTTTTTTTAACTGGTCGGTGCAACATCGTGGGCCGAAGGGCCTGTTCTGCGCTGTAATGTTCTATGTTCTATGTTCTATGTTCTATCACATGGTCTACTCTCAGGTGGCCTCTTATCCGCCACAATCCATTGTTCGTACACATACAGCATGTAAGTGCGCGAAATGCAAGGTGCTCCATCAATGTGTAATCAGTGCCAGTAAGCCACATGTTTCAACAGTCTGATTACCGTGTTGCTAAATTATCATTTTGTTATCAGCGCCCATAACTTTTCCTGGGCCTCTTCATTCTTTCTGCCCTTCTCTTCTATAATACACCCATGTTCCCAGGCTTAAAATTCATTTCTGATCACCTCATTCAATACCTCAAAGTTCTCCTGATTTTTTTCTGAACCCTCGCCTTAATAAATGTTCTCCTCCCTGAATGTATGGCATTCAAATATTGTGCAAAAATTAAACTAATGGTAATTCCCTCCAAAGATGGGAGATGATCCCACTTTATTGAAGGTATCTTCAAATTCCTGCCTAAAGCGATTGGGGCTGTAGCCCACAATCATCTGGAGTGTATTTTTAGCATGTACACAACATGTATTGCAGCCCACATTAGAGCAGTTGTCAAATTACAATTCTATTGGTCAGCTAAGATTTTTGGGAGCATTTGGTCAATCACGCCGTGATTTCTCTAACATATCCCATTAAGAAAAGGACTTTCTGCTGCTGTAGGCATTGCTATGATATTCAAATTTTCACACATACTCCTGAATTCATCATTGGCAAATCTCTTCCATTGTCCATTCAGAAATTAGTAGGTGCTCCCAGCCCCATTCATATCCATCTTTCTATTATTTTATTAATAGTTATCTTTTTCTTTACTAAAAATTAGCATTGAAATACTGAATCCAGTCGCTATGTCTAAAAAATATAAAACAAAATTATTTTTTCTTCAATACATACTTTGAGGAGCATTGTTATGGTTTCATTAAGGTTGTTTGTCAATGGAAGACTTATTACTGGTCACAATGCCATTCTCCTGTACTTGCTACCGATATCACATTTTTCTCTGATATCATCGATAAGTGTAGTGTATTCCTCACCCAGTGCTCCTCATCTTTTAACAGATACTTCAACCCTATGGCCAGAGGGATGTGTAAATTGTCAATGTAGTTTTGTAATAATTTGCTTCTTCTCTTTTAAATCTCTATCCCCAGCTGTCATTAATACCTCTTTAACATTCTGTCTCGAGATGATAGGCCTTAAAGGAATACAATAACATCCCAACAGTGTAAATTGCAAATCTACAGATCTCCACAAGCAATCACTTTAGCATGCTGCGTGTCCAACTTCAATTGGCCCTTTTCCATCGAAGATTTACTTAATAGTAAAGGTACTTCACTCGATACCACATCAGTTCTGATAAAATGATTTCCCACTGCTACTTTAGACGGCACAGTGATTAGTACTGCTGCCTCACAGCGCCAGGGACCCAGGTTTGATTCCAGCCTTGAGTGACTGCCTGTGTGGAGTTTGCATGTTCTCTCTGTGGCACAGATTGGTTGGGTACGGTCTGCATCTTGCCCATTGCGAACATAGACTGGGACATGCTGTTTGATGTTGTTGCTGTTGTTTACAATTTAGATAGATGATTTGGAGTTGGGGATCGAGTGTGGTGTGTCCAAGTTCGCAGATGACACTAAGATAAGTGGTAGAGCAAAATGTGCAGAGGACACTGAAAGTCTGCAAAGGGATATAGATAGTTTAGGTGAGTGGGAAAGGGTCTGGCAGATGGAGTACAATGTTGGTAAATCCAATGTTGGTCATCCATTTTGATCGAAATAACAACAAAATAGACTATTATTTAAATGGTAAAAAATTGCAGTATGATGTTGTGCAGAAGGACCTGGATGTTCTTGTGCATGAATTGCAAAAAGTTGGTTTACAAGTGCAGCAGGTAATTAAGAAGGCAAATGGAATTTTGTCCTTCATTTCTAGAGGGATGGAGTTTAAAAAACAGGAAGGTTATGGTGCAGCTGCATAAAGTGCTGGGAAGGCCACACCTAGAGTACTGTGTACAGTTTTGGTCTCCTTACTTGAAAAAGGATATACTGGCACTGGAGGGAGTGCAGAGGAGATTCACTAGGTTGATTCTGGAGTTGAGAGGGTTGGCTTATGAGGGGAGACTGAGTAGACTGGGACTATACTCATTGGAATTCAGAAGAATGAGGGGGGATCGTGAAGAAACATATACGATTATGAAGGGAATAGATAAGATAGAAGCAGGGAGGTTGTTTCCACTGGCTGGTGAAACTAGAACTAGGGAGCATAGCCTCAAAATAAGGAGGAGCAGATTTAGGAGTGAGATGAGGAAGAACTTCACCCAAAGGGTTGTGAATCTGTAGAATTCCCTGCCCACTGAAGCAGTTGAGGCTACCTCTTTGAATGTTTTACGGCAAAGATAAATAGATTTTTCAACAGGAAAGGAATTAAGGGTAATGGTGAGCGGGCGGGTAAGTGGAGCTGAGTCCACAAAAAGATCAGCCAGGATCTTATTGAATGGCAGAGCAGGCCTACTCCTGCTCTTACTTCTTATGTTCTTTGATACGATCTGCCAGTTTTTGGGATGTACAGCCTACATACCTGGAATCACACTGGCACTGAAATTCATATACCGCATTACTCATTTTTGTGATAGGCAGAACATCTTTTTAATTTGGTGGCAGCATCCTGCTGGTGGTGAATATGTGTTAAGTTGCTTTCCTATACTTGAGTACCTAATGACATTTTCAGTGCTGGTCACAAACCTAATCTTGAATTGGCTGCAATTGTAGTCAAACATGCACCTTTTCTTTCTCACAGATGAACTTTCTCTTGGCTTCATAGTAGGTATCTGAGGTCCTATGAAGTTAAGAGCAGGTTCTCCTCCCCTCTCCAGAAAGGCACCTATGGGGATTGTAATCTAACTCAATCTATCCTTTTAAATCATGAGAATTGTCAGCTTTTCTGGAGCAGCGTTCTTGGGTGTATCTTGAGTCTGTCGCTCAACGCATGCATTGGAGATTGATTCATGGCGATTTAAATTTATATCGTGCCTTTAACTTAGTGGGCATCGCATTGCATTGAACAGATGCTATGGCTGGAATTTTACAGGCACGCCCGCCCCGATTCCGGGGGCGGGCAAAGGTTGGAAAACGGCATTTTCTGTTGGCCTCAGACGGGATCGTACAAACCTTGGGCGGACATGCCAGTAAAATTCTGCCTATGAGTGTTGAGGGAATCGACATTTTGAAGGCTTCTAAAATCTAGCAAAGTAGAGAACTTGTAGAATGAAAAGATTCTGCCATTGATGATGGAGCATAGGAAGCATTCTCATTTTTTGTTACATATGCAAAATATTCTTTAAAAACAGAAAGGAAACCAGATGTTTAATGTCTGTTGCATCCCCAACCAGGAGTCTGAGGCATGTACGCATTTTCCAATCTGCAGTTCCTTGGTCAAACAGCAGTTAAACTCTGAATAACCCAATGTTTTGTTCAGGCATTGTGGTCTTAAATGGATACATTTCCACCTTGCAGCATATGTATTACACGGGTACAACACCCTATTCTCATAAAAACAGCATGTCATCTGACTCAGTAGGACCAATGTCACATAATCCAGCAGTAATACCACAAAAAACATGTAGCACCCACTTCCTACCAGTTGCGTTTCATGTGTCACACTGCAACTAATGTAGAAACTAAAGGGTTCGTTTTGAATATACAAAAGCCCCAGAACAACTGAAAATACCTCAAATAATAGAAGTCAAAAATCCTATAAACTGTGTCAGCAATCACTCTTAAAATCAAGAACAGAAGTCAGCTTTCAGACACGCAGTTTGAAAACCAATTAAACTTTGACTTGAGCCAGTGTTTACCAAATACCTTAGAGGCATACTGGCACTTTCTGGAAAACACGTCAAAATGACAGGAACGTGCCGGAACAGCATATCTTTTTGTTATTTATATACGGGATGTGGGTGTCACTGGCTAGGCCAGCATTTATTGCCGACAAAAATCATCCGATCTGCCACAAGACCGACACGGAAATATCTACTAATATATTACAAATGGTACAGTAAGATCATGTAGATGTCTTAGTACATATGTCACATCATACAATGTGAGACAGTGGAAGCCACCCACTTCATGGTAATTCCTTCTGTCTAGACCCAGAAATTAACCACCATACTACAATCTGCAAACTTCTCTCACAATAAGCTATTAAGCTCCGAGAGCAGTCCAATTTAAACACAGTCCCACTCCTCAACAGTAGAATAATACATTATGTGCCCAAGAGCATAATGCTACAGCCATGGTAAAATAGTACCAGAACGTCATGTAATTTCCAAAAGAAAAATGGAACAACTTATGGTACAATGTACAGTATGATTATAAATATATGAGGCTGGAACTGCGCTCAGCTGTTTGTTGATCAAAGACACAGAAAGAAAATGTTAAAATATTCAAGGGCTGTTATTATGCATGGAACCGTACCACAGTACTGAACCATACCCCAGTAGTACAGTGGCTATGTTACTGGGACAGTAATAAAAAGGCCAGAAGAACATGAGTTCAAATCCCACTTAGGCTGTGCCAGAATTAAAATTCTGCTCATAAAGGTCTGGAATTTAAAACCAAGGAGTACAGGTAAAAGTAGCAATGAAGCTGTTGGATTGTTCTTAAAGACCCAGTTGGTTCTCTGGAGAAGAAAACTTGCGATTGTTAGCCAGCCTAGTCTATAAATGGCTCAAGTCTCACATCAACATGGTGAACTCTTAACTGCCATCTGAAGTAGCCTAGCAAGATACTCAATTGTGGAAAAAAACTGTAAAGCATAACTTCACTGACCAAGCTGAAGGACATAGGCTGCGTTTATGGCTGGTGGCAAGAGAAACGTGATCTTGTCCCCACTGATCTATCTGTTACAGCTTCACCCATAACAGCATAGTCCTTGTGGAAAACAAGAATAAAATATCATGGATCTGCCTCGTAACATGATAGGATACAACCTGCCCAGCAACAAGTAGAAATCTTCCCAGCAATAACAGTGGCCAGCATTCAAAAGATGTGACTTGTCCAGTAATAAGATTAGCAGGCATCTAGACATAAACAGGTATAAATCACCCATTAGTAGGAAACAGCTTATCTAGATGACTGAGATATCAGTGGAAGTATACACATGCTAATTTCTAGAGTCCAGGAGTTTGAGAGATGCAGACAGGCAAATACACTGAATTAAGAATCAAAGAGGAAAAATTGTATAATTGCCGGCATCCTCAGAGGTAGGGAGGCCAGTTTATATCTAACAGCCACAGGGCCAATTCACACTTAACAGCCTGAGAGGCCTGTCCACATCTTAGTTTTAAAGCCATGGCAGTACAGAAGCCTTTATAAAAGCAGCTTAAATATCTTTGCTGGACCAAGAAAAGACGTTTCCCAGGCTTGATCCTCAGCCTTGTATTGTATCGTAACTCTCAGGTTGACGTATAGATTTATTTAATTTGGATGTTGTTTGGGAAAGGGGAAGTCTTAAGGAGTTCAAGGACCATAGATTTATTTTGGAACAAGGGGTAATTTCTACATAAACTTTATGCATATGTTTAGTGATTTGTTAGAGTTTTGGAGTCCTGTTTGTGTGCATTTGTCTTTTCTTTAATTTAATAAATAGTCTGCGATACTATACAATGACTGAACTGGTTCTTCTCACTGGGGCTTCACGTGACTCTTCACACCATTCCAAAAACAAAGCTATATACCACCACAAACAAGTGTTTCAAGGTGGGACATCCTTGCAGATAACATCAGCATGGTTCGTGACAAAAGGATATGGTTAAGGACATGTAGATGCATTAAGAATACTACATGGGTGTGGGACTGCAGCAATACATAAGCCGAGATAGGTAGAGATGGCAGGTTTTCTTCCATAAAAAACATTAGTGAACCAGTTGGGTTTTTCAACAATCCAAAACTTCATTGCCAGCTTTACTGAAGTCAGATTAAAGAAAAATCCAGATTTTTCAAAAACTGAAATCAAATTCTCAAACAATCATGGTGCGATTTGAGTTCCTGTTCTTTGGATTAATCGTTTAATAACACAGAGGGCTGCAGCAGATAAATCCTGTCTTCACACCGAGGGCACCCTCCATCGCACTATGTGGCACTACACAGCATCTGAGAGGTTCTGTGCGCTATCAGCAGCAGGTCTGTATGTTTTAAAATCTCATAGACTGGCACGCTCCACATTCTTCTACCACCACCAAGCCAGATAACCAGCCTTGGTTCAATAAGGAGCATAGAAGATCATGTTGGGAGCAGTACTGAGTGCACCTAAAAATCAGGTGCCAACACAGGACTGCATGCACGTGAAACAGCAAAAGCAGTGTGCTACAGAGAGAGCTAAGGGAACCCCACAACCAATGAATCCGAAACCCTGCCACATCCAGACACAAATGGTGGTGGACTATTAAGCAACAAACAAAAGGAAGACTCTATCAACATCCCCATTATCAACTGGTGCTAACTTTGGGAGAAGTTGTTGCCCAACATTTTTGATTTCCCCCTCCCCTGCAGCACAGTCTTTTGGATAAAGTTCCACAGGTTTCCAGCAACTTCCTGTTGTCTCAATCAAGGAGGTACAGTGTGAGCTTAGACAGCAAGCTACACCAATCCTGTCATTGCCTACATTCACAAGAATGCACTTTCCGTCAAGTGTCAACGTATAACTAGGAGAAGGATCATAATTCCTGGATGATTCGTGGCTAAGAGATCAAAATGTAAATTTCAGCCTTTTAAATACTGCCCTAGTTCAGATCAGCTAAATCAGTACTGACCACAGAGAGCATCAAACCTAGGACTTTCTAATCTGTACAACTCAGTATATGGTGTAATATTTTCAATACTTCTATTTATTTATTGCCCCACTTTCACAAAATCAACCAAATTAAACAAATTACATTGAGGTGCAGTGAATTGTGTGGGCAAATGAAGAACCACATTTTGCACCTCTTCCCACAATGGAATAAGGTGAATGGCCAATTGATCTATTGTCAGTCTTGTTGGATGAGGAAGGAAAGTTTAAATACCCAGATTAAATTATTGAATACAGCAGGGGATAAAGAATCTTTCATCTCCATCTGAATTTTAGTTGTGATCCATCAATTAAACTCTCAACTTTCTACTAACTTGTATGATAATTACTTGCACACTTAAGCACATCTTCAGGTGTTATTAGGAGAGTTTTGTGGGATGTCACTGGAAATGAGAACCCCGCTACACCACTGCAAAGTGAATTCTACCAATCACACTGATAGGAAGAGCAAACATACATTCAAAGCCTGGGTCTATCCACAGGCCGAAAACTCTCCAGGTCCGTCCAACCTCACACTGATCCAAGGCTGGTCTCATCCTTAGTCTGTACCACCTTTCCCTTTGTTCAAACACCCTAAACTGGATCTGTTCCATAGAATCCCTACAGTGCAGAAGAAAGCCACTCAGCCCTTTGAGTCTGAAAGAGCCCTCTACCTCTAAAGAGCATTCTACCTAGGCACACTCTCCTGCCCTCTATCCCTGTAACCTCACACACTGATCATGGCCAATCTACCTAACCTGCACATCTTTGGAGTGTGGGAGGAAACCAGAGCACCCAGAGGAAGCCCTCACAAACATGGGGAGAACATACAAACTCCACAAAGACAATCACCCAAGGCCGGAATTGAACCCAGATCCCTGGTGCGGTGAGGCAGCAGTGCTAATCACTGTACCTTGTTTGGTTTTGTTATTCATTGTTTGCTAAGTAATTGAATGATTACAGTTTCTTTCAAGTTCAGCAATATCAGCATAAGTAAGAAGAGTCATCTGTGTAGATAAACTGACTTTTACTGATCAGGACAACTTGTTGCCAAATATTCTCCTGCTACTTACAGGAAGGATGTGGAAAAGATTGAAAGGGTGCAGAGGAGATTTACAAGGATGTTGCCTGGATTGAGTGGCATGCCTTATGAGGATAGGCTGAGGGAGCTCGGTCTTTTCTCCTTGGAGAGACATAGGATGAGGGGAAACCTAATATAAGATGTTGAGAGGCATAGATCGGGTGGACTCTCAGAGGCTTTTTCCCAGGGTGGAAATGGCTGCTACAAGAGGACACAGGTTTGGGGGGTAGGTACAGGGGAAATGTTAGGGGGAAGTTTTTCACACAGAGGGTGGTGGGCGAGTGGAATCGGCTGCCGTCAGTGGTGGTGGGGGCAAACTCAATAGGGTCTTTTAAGAGACTCCTCATGAGTACATGGGACTTAATAGGATGGAGGGTTATAGGTAGGCCTAGAAGGTAGGGATATGTTCGGCACAACTTGTGGGGCCGAAGGGCCTGTTTTGTGCTGTAGTTTTTCTATGTTTCTTTCCATGTTTCTACTCTCAGATCCTCACAATTCCACAGGTGCCAGTGACCTCTATCTCTACTGTCAAGTAGTCATTCTTTATGTGCAAGCCAGAATGGTGACTCCAGGCTTGCTATTCAACTATGGAGCGCATCAAGTCAGTTTTATTTTGCCATCACCATGTGAAATCCACATATATGCGCCTTCCACTGTGGGGGAACTGGGTTGGAAGGATCCTTAGAAACAATTAGCAGTGCAAACGTAGCTCCCTAGCCCACAAGTCTCTTAAGGTTAGCTAATTCAGTATGAAGTGGTAGTCGAGCCTGCAACTTTCTGGTTGGCATACAACAGCACCATATTCCCGCTAGCCTGTGTGTTGCAGCAATCAGGAAGGTGCTGTGCAGGAAGGAAACAGGCTGCACGACGCAACCCATTCCCTTCAAGATGTGCGCATGTGCTGTGTGTATCAATCAAAGTTATTAAACAGTGCAACAAGCCAGCCCCACACCACACAGAGGTTAGAAGGAACAGTTGGAAGGAACACCATGCAGTGTAATAACCTTACTAAACAATTGAGTGGGATTTTCATAATAACTTCTGAGAATCCAAAGACATAGAACTTTGAAAAGCAGATATCTCACAAGTAGCTATATAACAGCACAGGAATCTAAACTACTTATGAACATAAGCAATACAATCACCTTGTCCTTCTAAAGGACTCTTAACAATAGAATTGCTAACTGTAGCATCAATCGGCATGTGGAATTGTCAGTTTGTCATATTACCCGTAGCGGGTTTTGGCTGGCATGTTTCTTGGTTGTTGCTAATGAACAATGAACTAGGCTATGTTAATCATATCCAAGAGCAGGACAAGAAATGATAATGTACCAGAGGATGTAGGAAATAAATGCTTTAAGTACAGGTATATGTTAAAAAAATGCAATGATGTGGAGATGTTAAAAAAATGCAAGCCATATTAATTTTTCCCATCTGATTTCTGGTTAAAAGACGAAACTAAACGGTCATATAGGGTTAGTTTAAAATAATGATAATAATTATTCTCATATATAACTATTTGTTCAATGATTCTAATGTTTTATTTATATTTACTGTTTAATTCATGTTCAAGCCCCTACAAAAGATTAAAAGATTAAACATTAGCACAATCAGTCTTGAGCAGCTAAAAACAATTGGATTTAATCAAAATATTTTATGCCTCTTTTCTACTTATCACCCTCCCAAATGCAAAACTACTCTCCAACCAAAAGGTTAAGGAGCAATACCATTCCAAGACTTCTACAAACACTTAACCCTATGCACAGGTGAGTCCGTTCCCATGGTTAACTGATCTTGTCCTCTTCAGTCTCTCTTCTAATCCCTTTTTTCTTTCCCCATCCTGATAACTTGAATCTGTCTCTGATCAACAGATAGCGATGCAGAAAATCACAGCTGAGGAATTTGTTTCTTTGCATTCTGTGGTGAAGCACAATGGTAAATCAAAGAACTACATTATTGCCTCTTACTGTTCCTGAAAAAATACCCAATACTCGTTATAGGATTGTCACACTTTCACTCAGTATTAACTTTTCTATTATAAATTCTTGAATCCACATTTGTAATGGGCAGTGATGGTGCAAGTTCATCATTCTGACTCCACAAGCTAGTCCCAATTCTCAAAATGTTTTCTAATTGCGTTCAACTGCCATTGTTTTTGCACAATTATTAAACTTTCAGTGTTCTAAGAAAGGGTTAAGTCAAAATAAACAAAACATATTTTACAATGACATAACAAATGTTGTACTTTTAACCCTTCATGAAACATGAAGCCCTCAGCCTCTTCCAGAAGTCTGCACTTGAAATTGATACTTTTTTGCCCTGAGTTATGGCACTGTATGGTGAACTTGGTTTGTGTAGTGCATGCATAAAAGCATATGCTGCGTCACTAATTTCCCACACTAGTTCACAAATATTCAGCTAGCTATAAGGAACAATACTTTTTCTTCAGATTCTGGCAATTTCTGCTTAACATTACAGAAATCATTTGATGAAAAAATTGAGGACCAATTTATTTTAATTTGGTTTGAGAAAGGAGCAGAGGGAATGTGCATTTGTGTGTGCATGTGTGTGATAGTGAGGGGGAGTAAGAAAATATCTATTATGACACACCTATTTGTAACCTTTGCTTTCTATGATCTCTATAAAGGGACACACACTGAGTTCAGAAAAAGAGTGTGACACAGATGACGACAAAGAAATTGAGTCTTTCTTAATATTAATACTTCCAGTTTCATAAAAGAAAGGTCTAGGCTGATGGATTACTAAATTTCCATAAATTGTGTGGTTCCAATTTCTAACAATAATGAGGCAAAAAAATAGAGAGAAAGGCAGCCAGTTTCTTCCCTCAGTCTAATTTGATATAGAACAAAACAAATCTGCCCTTGGAGAATTGGAACGATAGCAGGTTAAACATCAAGTGACTGACAATGGGCAAAAGAGAAGGAAAAATAAATGGGTTCAGGGATTAAGGGGGGAAAGGATGAGATGGGATAAGACATGGGTCATATGAGGGTAAAGGAACAGGGAAAATAATGGACGTCAGCATGTCGGAGGGGAAGGGAATGAAGCAACTGATGACCACATTTTCCCTCTGACCTAAATGCATAGGTGACTCCTGTCCGCACTTACCATGACATACCAGCTACCACCTGGCAGTAGAGAAAAGAAAAAGAAAAATAGATTTGATAAAAGAATAGAAGGGGAAGGTAGGCAGACCTAGTGGAGAGACTGAAAATAGCAACAAGAATAAAACAGAAACAAGGAAATTTGGAGTACTTCTCCAACTTGCCTTGTGCAATGTCACAGGAAATTGACAAGAAATTTGTTAAACTGCACAGATTTCTGTCAACATTTTCTGTTATCACAAAACCAAAGTGCAACTACAAAGCTCCTTTAACAAAGAAAGCCATCCCAAAGTGATTAAATTCCCTTCTTCATATGTAAAATAAAGTAGCTATATGTAAGTTCAAAGATGTGCGGGTTAGGTTGATTGGCCTTGCTAAAATTGCCCCTTAGTTTCCTGAGATGCGTAGGTTAGAGGGATTAGTGGGTAAAATATGTAGGGATATGAGGGTAGGGCCTGGGTGGGATTGTGGTCGGTGCAGACTTGATGGGCCGAATGGCCTCTTTCTGTACTGTAGGGATTCTATGATTCTATTCTATGTAAGTTGTCATTCTTTAATACATTCCAGTGAAGGCACTGCAACTGCACAATTACCAGGAGCTCAGTGTGACAAGTTTACTTAGCCAGTTTCTACATCATCTTTAGTGGAAACAAAAGTGGAATAACAAAACCAGGGCAAACAGATGTAATTCTTCCCATGTGGAAGTCATATATCCTGTGAAAATGTTGACACTTATTTGATAGCCCCAAATTTTAAATGCCAAACATCTTTCACAATATGCACCTCCACTTCTATCATGAGACCTGCAGATCAAAACCTCCATATATACTTTTCCAGGTAGCTTATAGAGTGTAAGAACTAGACATGCAGAGAATTAACAGCAATTCTAATTCTTTAATTTTTGATTAATCATTGAATTACCATGCTATTATTTTTATGCTGCTTAATTCAAATGTTTGTATAATTAAAATGGGCTATTTCTGAATACTTAACATTCAGAAAATGCATTCCAATTGGATACTAGTACAGAAATCGCCCTCTGGTTTAAAATGTTATAAAAGGCACATAAATAACGAACACCGATTATTAACTCAAACTGAAATACAAAACACTTCAGTCTTTGAGTAAGATGCTCTGTTGGAGAGTCAGTGCAGATTCAATGGGCCAAATGACTTCCTTCTGCACTGTAGGGATTCTATGGTTCTATGAATTCTATGTCATTGTACTAGTAATTCAGAGGACCAAGCTAATGCATGAGGGATAAAAACAGAGGTAAATAAAAATTCTGCTTTTATTTCCGATTTCCAGCATCCGCAGTATTTTGCTTTTATTTTAATGCACAGGGGACATGGATGGATTCAAATCCCAGTACGGCAGCTGGTGGAATTTAAATTCAATTAATGTATCTAGAAGATAAAATTAGTCTCAGTAATGGTGTCTATCACAACTATCATTTTTTGTTATACAAACCCATCTGGTTCATCAATCTGGTTCTTTAGGGAAGGGAACATAAGAACTAGGAGCAGGAGTAGGCCATTGTGCCACTCAATAAGATCATGGCTGATCTTTTCGTAGACTCAGCTCCACTTACCTGCCCGCTCACCATAACCCTTAATTCCTTTACTGTTCAAAAATCTATCTATCTTTGCCTTAAAAACATTCAACTGCTTCACTGGGCAGGAAATTCCACAGATTCACAACCCTTTGGGTGAAGAAGTTTCTCCTCAACTCAGTCCCAAACCTGCTCCCCCTTATTTTGAGGCTATGCCCCCTAATTCTAGTTTCACCTGCCAGTGGAAACAACCTGCCTGCTTCTATCTTATCTTTTCCCTTCATAATTTTATGTTTTTCTATAAGATCCCCCCTCATTCTTCTAACTTCCAATGAGTCCACGGTCTACTTAGTCTCTCCTCATAAGTCAACCCTCTCAACTCTGAAATCAACCTAGTGAATCTCCTCTGCACCCCCTCCAGTGCCAGTATGTCCTTTTTCAAGTAAAGGAGACCAAAACTGTACACAGTACCCCAGGTGTGGCCTCACCAGCACCTTATACAGCTGCAACATAACCTCCCTGTTTTTAAACTCCATCCCTCTAGCAATGAAGGACAAAATTCCATTTGCCTTCTTAATTACCTGCTGCACCTGCCAGTCAATGTTTTGTGATTCATGCACAAGGACATCCAGGTCCCTCTGCACAGCAGCATGCTGCAATTTTTTACAATTTAAATAATAGTCCATTTTGCTGTTTTTCCTACCAAAATGGATGACCTCACATTTACCAACATTGTACTCCATCTGCCAGACCCTTGCCCACCCACTTAAACTATGTATACCTGCTGTCCTTACCCAGTCTGGCCTGTATGTGACTCCAAATCCACAGCAATGTGGCAGCTTCAACAGCAATCAGGGGTGGGCTTGCCAACAACCGCAAAATCCCATGAAAGAATAAAGAAACAAAAAAATGTACATACAGAGCTGCACAGACATACTCTTTCCAAGCAGCAGAGTGTACCATCATCTTTACCACACTTTCAGAAGAAGTGCAATATTACATGAGGGGTGACACCGTATTACTTAAACTATAGTCTTAAGTACAGTACTTGAATATAAGCATCTTAAAGCTCTATCTTGTAATTTTCATTAATTCACAAGTACTCAATAGATATCAGAAAATAGAAAAGTCTTTAAGATTGTAAATAATATTACAACATTGTAAAACCTTTTGTTGAATTAACCAATCCCATTCAGCTAAAAAAGCAAAAAGAATGAAAATATTAATTTATCCTGGCTTGAATACAAGATTGTAGGCACAGGGGTATAGATCAGACCAAGTAACACTTCCCATCAACCTACTAATCAGCATTCCTGGTGAATTTAAAACTCTCTGATGTTGGACCAACCAAAATACAAATAGAATCAGCTCATTCGTAAATTGAACATCGTTGCCGAGCATAAGAAGTAAGGTTTGACATTCTACAAAAAGCAGGTCTTGGCCATGAGCTATACATGGGATTAAAAACTCACAGAACACAGGCAAGGTAAGAAATGAAACATAACCAAGTCAAAAACAACCAAGAGTGAGCAAGTACAGAGAGAGCCCAGGGAATGACCAGTGCGGAGAGAGCTCGGAGAGTAAGTTGGGTGCAACACCTACTTATTGCACATTGCAGACACTCTATAATTACTCACTCTCCAGTTGGATTATAAATTCCCATAGTCATAAAGCTTCAAATAGGAGAGGCAGATTAGCAGATAGCTACTCTACACATAATCTGTAAAGTAAGTGGAGCGCCATTATTTTTATCGTAGAACTTGAAATGAGTTCCTATAAATTGAATAAAGTGCTCATTGACACTTGTTCTCCTTTACCAATTGGCGATTATTTTAAACTGTACTTGAGGGTCAACCTTAAAAGGATCATCTGATTTTCATGATTTTATTGTATAAAATGGACCCGCAAATATCTCAATAATCAATTAAACTGTACAAGCTTGAAAGGGGCCATGATGGCTGCCAGTATCATTATCAGATATTAAATTGTACTTTGAGGAGTGACAGTAAGCAAATGCCAGCAAGTAATCATTTCACATATTGTACTGATTAATTCTGTCAACACTTTATACCTTTTTACAGGTTAAATAAATCACTACTTGACTGTGTAGTTAATCACATGTCGTAAAACTAATTAAACCGCATCTGTGATTTCCTGAACAATGAGATATGCTCAGTGGGATATTTAGTGGCCAGGGAGCAATGCTCATGATTTACATGACCTTAGGTCACCACAGACACGAGCATCATTTTTACTATCAACAATCCACATGTGTTGTTCAAATATCTGGTTCAGGAATAATGAAATGGAGAACAACGTTGCCAATTTGTCACGTCAGCAAGTGCATCAATTACACTTTCTTCAATTCGTGAGTCATTCAATAATACTTAGATGCATGAGATTGCATCATGGAACCTGCGAATGAGAAAGTGAGTTAATGAATGGCAGCTGCATGCGAGTGCAGTTCAGTCTTTGATTCACAGACATTTGAGAGGCTGACAATCCAATGCAGTACTGTACTCTGAGGTAAAAGATCCCACAGTGCTATTTCAAAAGAAAGCAGGGGAGTTCTCCTTGGTGCGCTGACAAATATTCATTCCTCAACCAACATCATTAAAACTGATTATCTAGTCATTTACAGGAAATCAACAAGTGGTTTGCTGAATGTATTAAAGGGGCTCTCTCAGTGGCTCAAAGAATCATCAGTAAGTCTTACTCTACCCCAAATTAACTGACTCTAGCCAAAAAGAGGCAACAATGGTTAAGAAAGGGAAAACTCTGCTCCTGACTACTATGCACTGGAAGTGCATATTCAGCATTCTGCTGGATTGTGATGCCATGATCCTGGTCAGCACTCACCGCCAGGTTCATGAATCCTGCTGTCATTCATTTCTAGATTGACTGTTGAATAATGGCTACCTGAATGAGGTAGCCAAACTATGCCCTAACAGTCAGAGGCTTTCACAAGCAAGGGGAAAGAATTCAGCCAAGAAAAATACATGAAAATTTGACCAAAGGTTCAGAACACAGGTGTATTCCATCATATAACAGCTCAGCCTGTGAGGAGCTGAAAAGGAATTATTCAGAGGATTCCTGAGCTACAGATGATTGGGGAATGGTATGAGGGGGATTTGGTACATGCAGGTAAGTGCGAGCACATGGATCTGTCTGCATCGACGACATAACATTTAAAAAAACCTTCCAATAGCTCATCCGTATGTGGGCTGACTTTTTTAAACATGTAAATAATGTGAAATAAATTGCTCTAAATATCATATTGATGTACATAAGAAAAGACCAGCATCAGAATATTAAATCCACATTTACATAATCTTAACTTTGTTGTATTTTGGATTAAGTACAGAACTCAAACATTGCAACCCAAATTGAATGAAAATTGCTGGAGGACAAATATTTAACTTTATCTCGTGTCAACTATGACTCACAACAAACCAGATACAATTCATTTTTCACTGACCTACATCTATCCCCCACCTTTGTGTAACATGTGGCAAATGTTGTATTTATTTATTTTACCTGAGTAAGTCACAATCACAGGACATAGCTAAAAAGAGAACATCCGAAAGAGAGCTGAAAGCTGTTTTCAGCAGTTGAACAGAACACGTGAACTAATGCTTAACTTGCCTGCAAATTAAACTCACAGATCAAGGCTGAATCACTGGCTTGGAATTTGTCAAAAACTTTATTATATTGGCTATACTATGCTGCGCTTCAGCACACTGTATTTAACCTTTTATGAACATGCAGAAGTATGTATGCTGAATGGACACATTCTAGATACATCAACTGAAGCATCAAACTAGTCATTCACACAACATAGAAATAACATAATTAAATTAACAATGTTTAAGATGATTGCAAGAAACAAAAGTTCAAGTATGTATTACACTTTGCCAGAGGTTTGAAGATGATTTGTCAGATGAAGGGGAACTAAGCTGACTCCAATTTTCAAACTATCTTGATTCCCAGGACAGTGGTGGTATTGGTGATGCAAAATAGGGAGATGAATTGTACTGGCCCCCATGTGGTTCCAATACTTCCATGTTCCTATATTGTGAATAAAGCAATTCTTCCCTCAGTGCACATTCAATTAACTCCTTCACTGCTGTGCCTCATCATCAAACTGTACTATTGCTGGCATTTTAACACTTTGGGCGGGATTTAGTGGCCTCGCTCGGGCAAGACTGGAGATTTCCGTTGTCAGACCCTCACCCGCTCCGATTCTGAGGTGGTAGAGTTCCGGTGTATATTTTTATTTCATGCAATTTTAAAAATGTATAAAATCTTATTGTAACCTTATGTCAAAGTACAAGTTTCTCTTTAGTATTTATGCCACAGTTTTTAATCTTGCAATCATCAGGACAAACACAAGAATACCAAATTCAAAGGAAGCAGCAATTAATACAGCTTGGGAAAAGGGTGCTGATTGGTTAGCCAGTCAGCTTTGATTGGCTGAGGCATTGCCGTGGAGAATGAACCAGGGAGCTTTTGTCTCCCATGCTTCTGTTTAACGAAGAAAAGGCGTAATGACTGGACATATTCCTTCTGCTTGCAGAGGACTTCGCCCTGCATATAAATATATGTAGTTTCTAGCAAGCGCGAGTGAGTTACATTGTGAACCTGAACTGAGGTAATGCATTTTGGAAGGTCTAATACAGATAGGAAATATACAGTAAATGGCAGAACCCTGAGGAGTATTGATAGGCAAAGGGATCTGGGTGTACAGGTACACAGGTCACTGAAAGTGGCAAAGCAGGTGGAGAAGGTAGTCAAGAAGGCATACGGCATGCTTGCCTTCATCGGCTGGGGTATTAAGTTTAAAAATTGGCAAGTCATGTTGCAGCTTTATAGAACCTTAGTGAGGCCGCACTTGGAATATAGTGTTCAATTCTGGTCGCCACACTACCAGAAGGATGTGGAGGCTTTGGAGAGGGTGCAGAAAAGATTTACCAGGATGTTGCTTGGTATGGAGGGCATGAGGTATGAGGAGAGGTTGGAGAAGCTTGGTTTGTTCTCACTGGAGTGATGGAGGTTGAGGGGAGACCTGATAGAAGTCTACAAGATTATGAGAGGCATGGACAGAGTGGATAGTCAGAAGCTTTTTCCCAAGGTGGAAGAGTCAATTACTAGGGGGCATAGGTTTAAGGTGCGAGGGGCAAGTTTTAAAAGAGATGTATGAGGCAGATTCTTTACACAGAGTGGTGGGTGCCTGGAACTCATTGCCGGGGGAAGTAGTGGAAGTGGATACGGTAGTGACTTTTAAGGGGCGTCTTGACAAATACATGAATGAGATGGGAATAGAGGGATATGGTCCCGGAAGCGTAGGGGGTTTTAGTTAAGTCAGGCAGCATGGTCGGTGCAGGCTTGGAGGGCCAAAGGGCCTGTTCCTGTGCTGTAATTTTCTTTGTTCTTTGATAAATCTTCAATTGGTTGTCAGTGTTATATAGAACGTACAGCTCAAAAACAGGCCATTCAGTCATGCCAATGTTTACGTTCCCTATAAGCCATCTCCCACTCTCTTTTGTCTAACCCTATTAAAATAACCTTTTATTCATTTTCCCCTCATGTTTATCCAGTTTCCTCCTAAAAACCTGTACTCAACAGCTCCTTATGGTATTGACTTGCACAATCTTACCACTTTCTGAGTAAGGAAGTTTCTCCTGTATTCCTAATTGGATTTATTTTTCACCCCTACATTTATTACCTCTAGTGTTGATCTTCCCACATATAAAAACAACTTCTCTATTAAACCATTTCATAACTTCTCATTATCAAAGACCTCCTCCACCAATCATCCAACTTCACCCACTCTTCTTCTAATGATTCCACCCGACATTCTTCAGATCAAGTACTTTCAATGCATAAAAGCCAACAACCTCCATGTCTCTCAGTGCAGTAGTTAAATCAGTACATCTTGTTCTCCTTCATATCCAATGATAGATCTATATCTAGGCTTTCTCTATCTTTCGTGTCTGTAATTTTCTCTCTCTTCTATTAATACAACCATAGACCTATGAATTGTTCCTCAGAAGTTCCAAACACAAACTTCGAATGTTCTTCCCCTTCTCTGTGTCCTTGCTACAATATATCAGGCCAGGTTCTGTGGTCAACAGTAAATGAATGAAGGGCATTTGCTATACATTGTGCTAAAGCTCTGAGGGCTTTTGAAAAGCAGCAGTGAGTAGAATGGAACAAGATATCCTGAACCTGTCTGAATAGGGCAAGTAAGAGTGTGTCTCCTCAAATTCTCAGATTAAAGAATCCTCACAGAGATATGCAGAATTTAAACAAGGAAGTTGGAAATTACCTTCAATTGCACTTCACCACTGACTAGAAACTTAACTGGACCAGCATATAAATATTGTAGCTACAAGAGTGGGTCAGAGGCTGGGAATCCTGTAATGAGTAATTCACCTGTTGGCTCCCCAAAGCTTGTCCATCACCTGCAAGTCAGGAGTGCGATGGAATACTCTCCACTTGCCTGGATGAGTGCAGCTTCAAAAACACTCAAGAAGCTTAACACCATCTAGGGCAAAGGAACCCACTTAGTTATGTGGTGGACGAGCTACCAATTACATCCTCTATCACTGACACACCTTGGGAGGAATTTTCCACTCCAGGGCTAAGTCTCGTGGTGGGGGCAGTAATGGGGAGAATCTCCCACCACAGAGGCCACTGAGAATTCGCACCATATCGCCCAATGCTGGCCAAATAAAATATGCAGTCATGGATTTTCTGCCTTCATATCCGGCCAAGTATTTAAAAGGTGATGGGACATCAACTGACGCATCATTGAAGCCAGAAGATCCATCTCCTGGAAAATCCTGAATATAGAAGATCCACATCTTCAGTGCTCCACTTACCCACTATCGCACGTGGCATTCCAGGGTCCAGTCGCTGGAGGCCTCCATCCCAATCTCTCTGAGCTGCCCAGAGCTTTTTGCAGGCACGTCCAACATTTGCACATCACATTGGTCCAGACATATTCTGGACCGGAAATCCATTTGATGTTTGGGCAGGCTCGGGAGGGGAGGGAAGAGGGGTGGGGGGTCTCCATTTGGGCCTTCATCTGCATTACAATAACAGGAGACAAAACGGTTTCACGCGGCCTCTGGTGGTAATGGTGATCCACCACGATGTGCGGGAATGCACGTCTTCCCACCATTAATGTATAGCAGCGGTAAACTGATTTTTCAATGCTTGCTGCATTTCCCCACCACCACCATTAAATCTGCCACTGGGTGGTCTGGAAAATTCTGCCCCATAAATGTAGTGTGTACCATCTGCAAACCATAATACAGTTTCTTCGACAGCACCTTCTAAACCCAGACCTCCAACACCTCAAAGGACAAGGGGAGTAAGTAAATGAAACAACCACCACCTATAAGTTCCTCTCCAAATCACACACACAATCCCGACTTAGAAATATGTAGCTGATCTTTCAACGTCACTGGTTCAAAATCCCGGAATCCCCTACCTACCAGCACTGTGGATGTATCTACACCACAGACTGCAGGAACTCAAGAAAACTGCTCAGATCAATTAGGAATGGGCAATAAATGCTAATATTGCCATCAACACCTATACCCCATGAATGAATATAAGAGACTCTATTTTGAGACATTATTTATTCAAACTATTAAGGTTTACAGCAGAGAAGGAGGCCATTCAGCACATTGCATCTGTATAGGCTTATTCAAGAACAATCCAAAACTAATACCACTTGCTCAACCTCTTTCTTGCAGGTTGCTCTATTTCAAATCTTTATCCAATTTTCCCTTAAAACATGCAATGGTCTTCCACCAGATCCTGTGCAGTGTTGCAGCAAAGCATTCTTTGCTGCAACACTCCGTAAAATAGTGTTCCCGTAAAATGTTCCCAGTAAATTGTGAGGCCCAAACTAAAGGTGTCATGCATTGAAAAATCTGGCTCCATGCAATAATACTCTATTTGTGATGATTTTAAATTAATGACTGTCAGTCACTGACTTTCCAACCAGAAGCAAGTCTTACCCAAGTCACTCCATCTAAAACGGTTCATAATTTTCAAAATCGCTATTAAATCTCCTGAGTCGCCTCTGCTCCACTGAAAGTAGCCCCATCTTTATAGCTGCCCGTGTTTAACGAATGTGCTCTATGGCTTGTCCTGTCTATAATTAGTCAAAACTGAACATACTAGTTCAAAATGCTCTAATCAATATATTGTATGAATTAATCCTTACTTCTTTACTCTTGCACATCATATCCTCATTTATAAAATAGCTTTATCTTTACCCGGGGAATTACATGCATGAACTGCTGGATCTTTGTGTACATCCACATTTGCATATCTTTCCTTTAATTGTATACTCACAATTCTTGTTTTTTCTACCAAAAGTATTACCTCACATTTATCCACAATAAATTGCATGCTCCATCTGTCTCTCTCCCTGCCAATCTATGTCTTTCTAAGTTCTCCTCATTGCATGTTAAAACTCCTGCTGTGTATCATCGAGAATTTCAAGATTGTATTCATTCTATTCAAATCCAAAGCAACTGTTCATACCTAGATCAAAAGTGGACTGATGCCTGGGTACACCACTTCCAGACCTTCTTCGGTTTCAGCCATGCCCATTTACCCTACTACATTATTTCTTGGCCATCAACCAACTTCCTACCATACACTAGATTTCTTCTTATACCATATGCCTTTTTCTAACAAGCCTCTTGCAAGACACCTCATGGTGAGCCCTCTGAAAGTGATTTTTCTTTTTAACAGATGGCACTTATTTCCAGATTGCTTATCTTCCCCTCTTGATAAAGAAACCTTAGTAAATACTTTCTCTGTCCATAATGTCAACAATTTGTTAGGGGTGAAAAGTTTGCCAATGTGTTCATAAACACATACACACAAAAGGCCCCTTTGTAAACTTCCCAAAGCTTGTTTGATTTTCTAGCTATACAACTAATTTAAAAGGTCTTTTTTTTAAAAAATCAGATTGTGAGCTTGAAGCTTTAAAAGAAACACCCAGCCCAACTCCAGTTTATTGCATAGAATGACATTCCCCAGTGTACAGTATGCAGAACTCGAGCAGGTACATCTTTTCATCAAAAGAACTCTCACCACAAAATCATAAAGGCATCAAAAACAGGAAAAACTGATCTGTTAGTTGAAGGAATTTGATATAACGTACAAATAGAATTTATTAAAGACCTCCAAGTAAATGTAATTTTGGCTGTAGAGGGGGAAAATAGCTACAAAATATAGAAGAACTCCCAAATTTGCAAATTCACTGTGTTTAACTTCCTACTATTTATTAGACAATGGTCAAATATGAGAAGGTATGGTATTATACAGCTCCAGGTGAAAGCTGACATGTGCAAATTGCTTGCTCAGATTTGTCATTTTTAAAATACTGTGATATACAAGTGTGAATATTAACTATACTGCTCAAAAGGAAAAAATGCCTTGGATGAGAAAACCAAATAAATTACTTTCCATCTTTTCACTATTAGGTATTTGAATTACATTGTGGTTCAATGCAGAAGTAAAGGCATTTTACTGGTGATAAAGAATTAAGATATTTTAACTCATCTGACAAAATGAAAGGGACTATGGTGTGAGTGCCACAATTACGAGAGTATACTGGTGACGGATGTCACCAAAAGACTCCAAATGGGGTCTGGACAGAGTAGATACGCAAAAAGTGTCCCCATTGATGGAAGGATTGAGAACCAGAGAGCACAGATTTATGTTAGATGGCAAAAAAAAAGGCGACATGGGGAAAAAAAACAAAGTTAAGATCTGGAATGCACTGCCTGAGGGACTGTGGTGGAGACAGGCTCAATTAAGTTATTTAAAGAGAGAATTGGATTATAATCTGAAAAGGAAGAATGTGCAGGGCTGCAGGTAGAAGGTGAGGGAATGGCATTAGGTGAATTCCTTCCTCAGAGAGCCAGCATATACATGACAGGATGAATGGCCTCCTTCTGTGCTGTAACTGTTCTACGTATGATTCTAACTTGATTGACTGAACAAAGTACTCAGGGTTTTAAATTAGCATTAGTAAAACCCATTTGACACTTCATTCGTATATACCAAGAAATGCTAAATGACACAATATTTAATAATAACATGACTATCACTGACACATCTTCATTACCTTACTTTAAAAAAATTATAGCTTGAATGGAAAATTTCAGCATGACAACCTGAAAATCACATTCCTGTGTAGTAGACACAATATCTGCTGAATTTGAGCCTTTTTCTGAGAAGCCAACATGCACTGTTTTTCTTTGGAAAGAGTTTGTTCTAACTAATCTTGGGACTCAGCATGCTAGGTGTCAATGCCCCTTTTAATTTGTTCAGACAATTCATATCAACAGAACTGAAAATTACAACAAATCTCTATATCAATATATTTCTGCTATAAGCAATTAAGTGGAATTTTGTCAGAAGTTTAAGATTTTAAAGCCATTTTACACAATCGTTATACTGAAATGTCATATTCAAAACTTCAGAATATCAAAATCCCCACGTGTAAATAAGACTGCGATGGCAGCATCATTAAAAATGCATGGATATCAACAGAAAGACAATACAGTTCACATCTAAGTAGCTACCAGGATTGACTGAGATCCTGAAGCTGCAGATAAAATCAGGTGAAAATCAGACTTAACTTCCAATCACAAATTATATGTTCTGTACAATGGAAAGCATTTAATGCCTTTGCAGCTCTGTGCCCTGTGAGCAATATTGACACACACAACAAATGTAAACATTGTGCAATCAGTGTCAGAAGTCTGTCATTCATTCATTGCAATAACTGTCAAAGATTGGCGGATGGTGAGCATATGGAAACTATATTTCACTTTGCATTTGCAGGATAGTGTTGTGCTGTTGCCTTGAGCATCACTGCCACCCTTACCTTCTTTATTAAGCCTCATCACCTCTCTATTCTTCCCACCCTCTTTTCCAGTGTCTTCTGATTCTGTATCTGCACATGGGTAAATGGAAAAAGGGAAATAAATGAAATGAAGCCAACATGGTAGTGATGTTCAATTAGTGGCACATCATTAGGTGAAGAAGCAATTTGATTGCCAGTGTTTATCTGTCTACCTGGGCCACATGGGGGGGTAGGACACTTCTTTCACCCACACAAACAGTGGCTGAGCCTCCTGAAGAGAGGCTGCAGCCAGAGACCGGCCAGGCCCGGCTGCCCAGCCCGCTCCCGGGCTCTGTCCCCGGCTCCCGGGCTCTGTCGGGCCGGGCCAGGCCAGGCCGGGCCGGGGGGAGCCGGGACCACCCGCAGCCCCTGTCACACACACCGCCCGCCCGCCACCCGGCCCCAGGCCAGGCCCACCCGCGGGAATGCAGGCCGCTTACTGTCCGCACACTGCACTCTGGCAGCGTCGATCCAGCTGGACCAGGGCTTGCCCAGGAAGGCCTCGGGACTCGGCACTTTCCGCTCCAGGGTCGCCATTGCTCTGCCTTCTTGTTCCTCCGCTCCCCTTCGCCAGAGCCTGACGTCAACTTCGGCTCCTTCCGCCATCTTCAACCGAGTGGGAGGGAGGGAAGGAGAGAGAGAGAGAGGAGAGGGAGTGAGAGAGGAGCAGAGGGAAAGATAGAGGGAGAGTGTGATATAGAGAGGGAGATTGTGAGGGAGAGATAGGGAGAGTGTGATAGAGAGAGGGAGAGGAGGAGAGGGAGAGAGTGAGTGTGATAGAGGGGTAAGATGGAGGAGAGAGAGAGAGGAGAGGAGGGAAAGATAGAGGAAGATTGTGATATAGGGACTGAAGAGAAGAGAGAGAGAGAATGTGAGGGAGAGACAGGGAGGGTGTGATAGAGAGAGGGAGAGGAGGAGGAGAGAGAGTGTGTGATAGAGAGAGGGGTGAGATGGAAGATAGGGAGGGGGAGGGAGAGATAGAGGGAGAAGGGAGGGTGTCAGAGAAGGAAGAAGACAAGATAGAGGAGGAGCGGGGTAGAGATAGAGGAGCGTGATAGAGGGAAAGATAGAGATAGGGGAGAGATATAGTGAGGTAGAGGAAGGGAGTGATAGAAGGGGAGTGATGGAGGCAGTGTGATAGAGGCAGGAGATAGAAGGGGAGAGAGGAGAGGAAGACATAGTGATAGAGAAGGGGAGATAGTGACAGAGAGATAGAGGGGGAGAGATAGTGACAGAGAGAAAGAGGTAGAGGGGGAGAGACAGTGACAGAGAGAAAGAGGTAGAGGGGGAGAGACAGTGACAGAGAGAAAGAGGTAGAGGGGGAGAGACAGTGACAGAGAGAAAGAGATAGAGGGGGAGAGACAGTGACAGAGAGCAAGAGATAGAAGGAGAGAGACAGTGACAGAGAGCAAGAGATAGAGGGGGAGAGACAGTGACAGAGAGAAAGAGATAGAGGGGGAGAGACAGCGACAGAGAGAAAGAGATAGAGGGGGAGAGACAGTGACAGAGAGAAAGAGAGAGGGGGGGAGAGACAGTGACAGAGAGAAAGGGATAGAGGGGGAAAGACAGTGACAGAGAGAAAGAGATAGAGGGGGAAAGACAGTGACAGAGAGAGAGGGGGAGAGACAGCGACAGAGAAAGATAAAAGGGGAGAGACAGCGACAGAGAGAGAGAGAGAGGGGGCGAGACAGTGACAGAGAGAAAGAGATAGAGGGGGAGAGACAGTGACAGAGAGAGAGGGGGAGAGACAGCGACAGAGAGAGAGAGATAGAGGGGGCGAGACAGTGACAGAGAGAAAGAGATAGAGGGGGAGAGACAGTGACAGAGAGAAAGAGAGAGAGGGGGAGAGACAGCGACAGAGAGAGAGAGATAGAGGGGGCGAGACAGTGACAGAGAGAAAGAGATAGAGGGGGAGAGACAGTGACAGAGAGAAAGAGAGAGAGGGGGAGAGACAGTGACAGAGAGAAGAGAGAGAGGGGGAGAGACAGTGACAGAGAGAAAGAGAGAGAGGGGGAGAGACAGTGACAGAGAGAAAGAGAGAGAGGGGGAGAGACAGTGACAGAGAGAAAGAGAGAGAGGGGGAGAGACAGTGACAGAGAGAAAGAGAGAGATGGGGAGAGACAGTGACAGAGAGAAAGAGATAGAGGGGGAGGGACAGTGACAGAGAGAGGAGAGATAGGGGAGAAAAAGGGAAGAGAGAGGAGATTTAGAGGGGAGAGGAGAGATAGTGGATAGATGGAGGGGAGAGAAGTTAGAGTGGGAGTGAGGAGAGATAAAGGAAAGATGGGAGAGAGGTGAGCACAGGGAGCTATGGGGAAAGAGGAGGGGTAAGGAGACAGAGGAATGGAATGAAGGAGGGAGGGAGGGAGGGATGGAATAGGGGAGGTAGTGAATGCGGAAGTGAGAGAGAGGAAGAGAATGCATGAAATGAGGGTGGCAGGGAATGAGGGAGGGCAAGATAGAGGGAGGGCAAGATAGAGGGAGGGCAAGATAGAGGGAGGAAGTTTACGCGCAGGAAAGGAGGTGGAGAGAGACGGGAAGAGAAAGGAAGAGAGTGAGAGGGAGAAAGAGAGAGAGAATAGCATGCAAAGGAGAGATAAAGGATGAAAGTGACTGGGAAAGAGAGGGAGGAAGAAAGGATGAGAGGGAGGGAGAAAGTGGGAGAGAGGAAGTGAGGGAGTGGGTGGTGGAGAGCAACAGAGGGAG